>NC_056729.1:1514238629-1514281129 GCF_019279795.1 Protopterus annectens | reverse complement strand
TGCAATTCTCTGCTTAAATATGAACAAGCTGTAAAAGGCTCCCTATTGCTGACCCACCACCTATTGTGGTCAAGCAATGGATGTGGCTATCTCTGCTGAATATCATAGCAGAAATGAACTATGCTCACAGATGATCTTGGGCACTCATGAAACACACAACCACAATTATCTAAAGATATAAAGCAATACTTCTTGGAACCAGCACTAAAGATGGAAGCAGTTATCCTGGGAACTAACCTAGGCTGAAAAGTATTCAATAAAAGTATGTTTTTTGTCAAATAATAATCTTACAGCCTTTTTGAAACACCCTTATATTTATTTTCTGTGGCTATCAATGTTCTCATTGAATAGGTTACTCTAAATAAATAAATAAATAATATTTTCCCCAAGTCTGATTTCTACTGTAACAGTGTCTTAGGTTCATAGGTAGGTAGTAGGCTATTGGCCCTAGGGCCTATATATGCTTAGCCAAAAAGGGACCCTGGCTTTCGCCACCCAAGAAAATTATTTCCCTGTGCCCCTGTTGAACAGAGCCACAGAAGTGATCCCCGGGGTGAATTTCCTATCTCCCATCCACTCATCAAGATTTTTCTTGAATAGTGCTAATGAGGAGCTTTGTTTGATATAGATAGGTAGTTTGTTCCAGAGTATGGGAAGTCTCTGGGACAGGAATTTATCCCTCCAGTATGCTCTATTTATTGTGGTGACAAGGTTTGGGTCCCTAGAGTGTGTAGCTTGCAGGGATTGGGATTTCTTTAAGTGGAGCATGTCCAACAGCTCTGGGTTTGACATAGCTTTGTATTTTAGGCAGAGATCACCTCTGAGTAGGTGATATGTGATGGACTAAAGCTGGAGTTTTTTGAGACAGTCTGCAGAGGGCATCTGTTTGAGGCCGGTAATCCTCTTTGTGAGGTATTTCTGCAGCCTTTCCAGTTGTTGTAGATGTCTTGTGAGGTACATACCAAAAGGGGTGCTGTATTCTATAATGGGTCAAATGAGTGACGAGTAGAGGGGAACAATGAGCTCTTTTTTCCTGGATGAGAAACCTTTTGTGATGAGGTGTGTCATGTAGAAAGATTTCCTGACTACTGTGGCAATGTGATTATCAATGGAGAGACTACTGTCCACCTGTGTCCTAAGGTCTCTTATCACACTTTTGGTGTTAAGTAGACTACCGCCTATGTGGTAGTTCATGGGTACAGAGCTTTTACCAAAAGGGATGACAATGCACTTTTTGGCATTGAGCTTGAGGCCATGGCTTTGACACCAGGCACCTGTCTCAGTGAGGCCCTTTTGAAGGATGTCCACATCATTAGGAGTTTTAATTATGGCTTCTAGTTTGCAGTCATCTGTGAACTTCATTAGCCAAAGACTTTCTGTGTTAGCCTGTACTTCAGAGAAGTAGATACCAAACAGGAGAGGACCCAGGACTGAACCCTGTGGTAGTCCACTTGCACTGGTCTGAAGTCAGATTTGGAGTCTGCTACTTTCACAGTGTGGGTTCTGTCATTGAGCCAGTTGGCAGCCCATCTTGTGACATAGGGATTTATACCTAGTTTAGTGAGTTTATCTATAATTCCAGAGTGGGGGATGGTGTCGAAAGCCTTGGCGAGATATAGATAGGCTGTGTGAACCACCTTACCCTCATCTATGGCTTTGGTGAATGCTTCAAAGAAGTCTATCAGGTTTAAGAGACATGATCTGCCTTTTACAAACCCAAACTGGGTGGGTCCAGAGTTTGGAGATTTCCAATGTCATTGTTTATAAATTCCATGATAACGTTCCATAGCCTTGCAGACCAGGCTCATCAGGCTAATGGGGCAGAAGTTCCCGGGGTCCATGGTGGCTCCCCCTTTGTGGAGTGAGATAACCGTCACTGTGCGCCATTCAGTGGGCACAAAGCCTGAGGTGAGGCTATGATTGAACATGGTTCTTAGGTGGGGTGCCAATTCTTTCTGTAGTTCATGTAGAATGCAGCCTTGGATGTTGTCAGGTCCCATGGATGCTGTGTTCTTGGCTTTGGAGAGTGTGTTTTTTACCTGTGCAACTGTGATTACAGGAACTTTGCATTCTTCCGGTATACAGATGGGTCCTTTAGGGGGTGAGAGGGGGGTAAGGTTAGCACTGAACCTATCTGCCAGGATGTTGGTAATAACAGTTGGTTGTGTATATTTAGTGCCATTGTGCTGTAATTCAGAGCAGATCTGAGTGTTGCCATTGAGATTCTTAACATAGCTTTAGAATGCTTTGTGGTTGTCTTTAGAATCAGTGGCAATTTTGTTTTCGTAACTAGCTTTAGAAGATTTTATGAGGGATCTCAGCTTCTTACTGAGGCTGACCAGGGAGTTCCCCCAATCATGGGATTTTACTCTTTTTTGCAACAGTTTCTTTCTTCTTTTATAGAGTTTGTTTATGGCAGGGGCCCAGCAGATTGGTTTCCTTTTTTTTGGAGGATAGCATCTTGGTTCTGTTAGAGATTGCACGATCCATGCAGTTGTGTAAGTGCTTACAAAGTGCATTTGTGTAGGATTCAGCAGTCATACCTCTATTGTCCGTCTGCATGGATGTCATGAAGTTTGCCACTTCTGTCTTAAGAAGCATGAAGTTGGCTTTGGAGAAATTTTTTATGGTGGTTTCTCTGTTGGGTGGTGGGGGCAGGATGTGGATGTCTAGGGTGATTAGCTTCTGGTCAGATCTGAACAACGAGGAATTGACCTCTGGTGTGGCACACCAGTTGCCCATGTTGGTAATGGGACTAGGTCTAGGATATTGCTGCCCCTGGTGGGGGTGTGGATAAGTTGATCCAAGGCATTGGAATTTATAAATTCTAGAAAACATTGAGCAAAAGAGTTGGTACATGAGTAGTTTTCCCAGTTAATGGTGGGGTAGTTGAAATCATCCATTATTAGGGTGTAAGGTTAAACCCTAATATTTTCCAGTATATCAAGAACTGAGGAGTGGGAATCCTGAGGCATGGTGAGGGATCTGTAGCAAGCTACAATTTGGATTGTGGTCTTGCCCAGAGTTAGTTGCACTTGGATAATCTTGGATACATTATGCTGAGCAACTAGCCTGGAGGTGTGTATATCCTTAATGAATATGGACACGCCTCCGCCTTTAGTGCTTCAGTCCAGGTTAGGTGGCCAAAAGGTGTGGTATGAATTATAGCCTGGTAATGCAGGGGTGCTCTCTGGAGTCTTGAACCAGGTCTCTGTCACTGCACAGATGTCAATGTTCCCCAATTTACAGAGTGCCTCAAGTGAGTGCATTTTGAGGTTTAGACTTCTAGCATTGAGTAGAATTACCCTCAGATTTTGTTTGCATGTACCTGTTACGGTGGTGAATTTGTCATTTGAACCTTGCCTAAAAAGGCACTAAAGGGGTGACAAGAGCCTTAGCCAGTATCTGGAATCCCAAGGGCAACAGGTGCAGGCCATCTCTGGCAAAACATCGTGGTCTGTCGATCATGTCCTCCCAGGCAGATAGATACTGGATCCCCTTAGAATGACACCAGAAGCTTAGCCAATTGTTGAAGTCAATCTTTTTGTCCTTGTACTGTGGTATCATTTTGGGTGATGGCAAGATGCTACTCACGGCTAGGGTCATACCTGCCTGGGCTACAAGATCGGACAGCTCCTCCATGTCTCTTTTTATGTAGTCCAGGGAGGTACATCTCAGGTCATTCACACCAACATGGACAATGACAGATTCATATTTGTACTTGTTGTGGAGTGACCTGAGTGCAAGCATTATGTGGTGGATCCTGGCACCTGTCAGGTGGCTGACAGTAACTTTCTCCTTGTTTAGCGTGGTCAGTGGAACATCAGTGTGCTTGACTATGGAATCACCTATGACTGGAGTGTTGGGTACATTGTTATGCCTTATGGGCTGTGATTGAGTGGCACACTGAGTTTATGGGCTATGTGTCATTTGGTTTGTGTTGGGGGGGTGGAGGTTGCTTGCGTTTATGCTTTGGAGGTCCCTGTTGCTTGGGCCGATTTTTATTGAGAGCCTCCCTGAATGTTGGTGTGTGTTTTGTGTTTCTATGTTTGTGTTTTGGTGGTGTAGGTTTTGAGTGATGAGTGTAGTGTGGTATGGTGCAAGTGTTTACCTTCTCCTCTTGACTGTCTAGTCCAGTCTTGGGTGAAGAGAGCTTTGCTTCCAGTTTGGCTATATAAGTGCATCTCTCACAGGTTGTAGTGTTGGGTGGTAGGAGGAGAGGGTTGTCTGTGTACATGAGGCAATTGCTGCATTACCCCAAGATGCCGAGATTCATTAGGTAGACAGGAGAAAACACTGGGAGCTGACCCTTCAACATGCCTGGATAGGTGCTTATTTATTAAGTACTAAAAACTGTTTTCCTCTAGACAAGTGAGGAAAGTTGAGTGCTGTAGTAATTTGTAGCTTATTTAGTGCTTACAATGAGTTCTGAACAAGTGCTGAGCTCAAAAACAGATTTGATTGTTAAAACTAAAATACTAGCTAGTTCTAAGGGAAAATTCAAAGATCAGACTTTAATGCGCCAGGAATAGTTTAACCCTAGCTAAGCGGCAATGCATAAAGTGTTTTTTTTTAGATAAGCTACCTAGTGCTTACCACTCCCACTGATAAGCTAGAAGGCTTCCCTTAAACAAAGAAAGGCTTGGGGGCTCAGAAACTTACAAACAGTTCTGGATGCAGCAAATCTGTATCTGGACTAGACTACTTACAGGAAAGGCAGGAAACAAGCTTAGATTTTTTTTTTTTGTAAAGTGGAAAGGGAGAAAGGAGGAGCAGAAGATAATTCAAGGTTAAGAAACTAAGTGGGTTGGCCTTCTTAAATGTTCTCCCTGTATTCAGTAGAATGAGGTAATGACACTAGACTGGAAGGGGTGTCCCAGATCAAATTTACAGGGGTGGGCAACTGCAAAGCCACCAAGTATAAGAACAGGATACCAGTAGAGAGGGAGGGTGGGAAACAAAAATCAGAACAAACAAACCCAAACAGATGCTTAACCAATGTAGAAAATTTCCAGTTAATACCTTACAAAACACAGTGACACTAGCTAGAAAAGTATGCAGCAGACAATAAAAGTGTATAAATAACTCGTAAAAAATAAGCAAAAAACAGGATACTTAATGTTATATATCACAGATCAGTTTGCTCAGTGCCTTTCCTCCGATTAGCTCAGTGTGAAATGGCAGAAACACTCACAAGTTAACTTCTTAATTAACAGAAAGTTGAAACATGAAACAACTTTAAAAAAAGCTTGAAAGAACCAATGAGGTGCTTACTCCAAGCTGTAGTCCAGGTAACCCCCAATCAGGCAATGACCATAAACACTTCCCTCTCACTGAAATGCAAGAATGGCTTTGGCTAAACTAAGATGGCCTGGAACATGTGCTCAGACACACAGCCTCTACAAACAAACAACTAGGTCCAAAACACAAGCCCAAATATGGACAATGCTAGAACTGCCCACACTACTTAGGTAGAAAAAAACTGCAAAAATGTTTATCACGGCAGAAAAGCAGCAGTGAGCCTTTAAATGAAAATTTTAAACAGATAAAGGAGCAAGGAGACTCTAGCGAATGCTTTTAACTGCAAACAAGTTATATGATACACTCCTTGGCAGGAAATCAGAACAAACAAACCCAAGGCTTTTCTTCAAATAATTTTTGAATGTCAGTCATGCTGAAATGGTGTTTTTATTTCTTTTACAAAACAAGTTGTCCCTAGGTTTCAAGTCTTAAAGCACCCTGAATTCAGAATCCCAGGTACTGTAAGATAACCCTCAAATTATTATAAAGGTTCCTATCTTCCTCTAAGAGTGTTATTTTACTTGCATTAGTTTACAGACTTGCACGCCCCATCTTGGCTGCTTTTATGTTGCTCTAGCAAACTTTTCAGCACAATTCAGCCTTCTGTTCTGAAATAAAATAGCTTTGTTGGTCCCAGTCACTGTCTTCTGAAGCATCATATCATCCTTATCAGTTTACCTCCCATACAATTATGATATATGAACAATCTGTTCTGAACTAGAAACTCATGCTTTATTAACCATGCCAGGATGAAAAAAACAATATAGTTCTTCACTGGAGTCATGCAGTGTGTTTATATTTAAGCAAAGAACTGTCAAGGAATTGTTATTGTGCAGCAGTCTGGTGCAAACTGAATGTGGTGTACATCCTGTAATCCTTCTGTTCATTTCAATTCCCAATCTGTCCACTTCAGAGCCAAGAAGAGCTGGAGTTTATCCTGGCAATCAGAGCTATAGTTTATCCTGGCAATCAGTGAGACTAGAGTAGGAAACAATCCTGGATGGAACACCACTCCATCATAGGACAAACACTCACATGCTCTCTGTACACACATCTAAGAACAATCTGAACATCACCAGCTCACCTATGTGCATTTCTCTGGACTGTTGGAGGAAATCAATCCACCATTCAAAAACCCATGCAGACTGTCAGCTTTCGAAGTAAAGATAGGTAAGACCCTGAGTATGGCCCAGTCAACTTATTCAGTTAGTGGCTCAGTCATCTGAAAGAACTATTTGGGGAGGATGGCAGTGAGTGGCTGTTGCCAGCTTACCCAACCTGCGGGACAGAAAAGTAGCTCTGAATTATAACTTGCGTGACACCTAGTGGAAGTACTAGGTTTTGCAGAGCCTATGACCAGAGCAGCCATTGTGGAGTTCACAGAGCCACCACAAGGAGAGAACAGAGGTACTCCACAGGGAAGGTATAGGTTGGTCTGCAGGACCAGCAAGCAGCTTGTACTCTACTACCTCACCCTTGCTCTTGGGAAATGAGTGGACCAACTGGGCTACCCAGGCAGGAATGAATGGGTCACTGCCTCACATTTAGCACAAGGATTCCTGGTTATCACCCCACTGAATGAATGGACTGATATGGTACAAGTATATGAGACATCAGGCCAGTCCTGGGTGGGGCACATTCAGAAATAGAGACGATCTGCAGATTACACATATTCAGTGCCCCAGCCAGGATACCTAATCAAAGGATCCATTACTTCAAAATATCAATGCTAAGTCTTTTACTAGTACCGCAAGACACAAGAGATTACTGGCAGCTAAGTCAGTATGAGCTATTTACTAATTTCGTAGCTGGCTAACTGGCACAGGCTGACATGAGCTAGCTACAGGCTGGTGTTTTGCGAGAGAAAACAAGATGTGGATGTGAGATCTGTTTCATAACATTCTGTATGTCAGAACTCAATCTGAGGAGCAGGGATGCAGCAAAGTAGGCCACCAGGAAAAATCTTTCATTATTATTAAAGAAGTAGAATGGATTTTAGCTGTACTTCATTAGTTCACCAGAACTTCTTTTTGGCTTTGAAAGGCACAAACTGTACTGCAGAGCAGGTCATACTTCAAGAAATTTAACTATGCCCTGACATAGGATTGGGTTCTATTCCTGTCATGGCATTAAAAGTCCCAGCTATTTGGAGAAATAATACAGAGGGACAGAAATAGAGAGAGGCCATATGTCCAGTGAACTAGCATTATACTAAAAGATGTATAATCTGTCAACCATTCAACCAAGGCTGGTACAGGATGTTAAACTTTCTGTCATAATTTCTACCTTGCAAAGAGACACAGATGGTTTGGTGCTTGAACAAATTTAGTGTAAACAGCTTTTCTGATAGCTCAGATCAATTTAAAATGATTCAAGAACCTGACCATTGATTTGTTTATTGTATTTTAAGTGGTCCATCCTATGGTATACTGTGAGTTATTTCTACAGCTTTTTACACACAAAATTTAACTAAAATCCTTTAATTCAGTTAAATATTGTTATTTTAATTTCAAGACATGCACTTGCACTCACTGTTTGATTTTTTTATTCATTCATTTATTTAAAAATAAATAAGCAATGTGCTTGGGTTTCTCTTGTTAAGTCTGTATGGCATCATTGCCTGTCAAGTGATCAGCTGTGAAGGAAAACTAACTTGGATGAGACATTTTTAAAAAGTGTTTTCATTCATCCTGGTTTACATTGTCAGGTGAGAAGAGTGTAATTTGTGTGCTGCTAAGATGGGATATATAACATATGGTAAAGGATGACTAAGTTAAAAGTTCCTTAAGCTCAGTGACTTTTCTTATAGTTGTTCTGTTTGGATTGCATGTCTGCTTTTTTACAACACGGTAACCCCATTAAGTGCTTTGAATGATTATGGGAAGGATTAATAGAGTTGTCTATTAGACTAAGAAAGATATTAGGTCATTTGCCCAACAGGGTAAAATGGGGTAAATAACTTAACGGGTTCCCAATTTCTGAAGAAATCCTGCCCTAATTAGTCTAAGTTGAAATCCAGTCAAATAACAGACATCCATATCTACAGATTTCAAATAGTAAAGATTAAACTTAAAGAGATTAGACAACTTTTTGCAGGATATTAGCTGTTCAAAAATGAGAAAAATGTTCTTAAGCCTCTTGGAGGAAAGGGTATGCAAACAGACTGCCTTTTGTTCGACCATGAAGCTGGACTGCAAGGGACTGAAGCGGTATTGAGTCTCTGTGTGCGGGACTTGGAAGACGTGACTTATTTATTGCCAGTAAACCAAATCTGGCTAAGGTTTTAGTAGGATTAAACATAAGGCCTACTAGTACAGGAGTAAGGGGACTGGACCACCCAGAAAGTCCAATTCAGCTATACATACTCACAAAATTTCATAAAGTAAACTAATTGCTATGAATTAAAGAAATGTCATCTAGTTTCTTAGGTTTGTAAATAGAAATTACAAACGGTTACCCTTTCTGTCCAGGTACTATACTTGTCCATGTGGTAAGACAGTGTGTTTCTGCCCTCTATGTTTTTTTAATTATGTTTTTTTTTCACTGTATACATTTGCAACACTATGGCTTCTGATATCATTTTAATAACTGAGTTGCTATGTATATTAGCATCATACAAATGTCTGAATAAACTCATGCCTGACTTCTACTGTTCTCAAATGACATAGGTCATTTTCTTTTAACATTGTTTGGCATGAAGCTTGTTGAAATTCATGACTTGTGTTTTAAAATATGTATAAGCGGGCTGTTCTGAGTTTCTGATCCCAGCAAGTTCTGAGAAACATCAGCTTTATTGTCTCTTCTTCTCAGTGGAGTTGTTGTTTTGTTAGCTGTACTATCGCCAGTGAAAGTTATCTGCTAAGCCAGTATCTTCTGTTCTCTTTATTAATGAATACTGGAGATGTTCCTGGAATGTTTTGCAGACTGCTGTCCAGAAAGAGTATTAAAATTTGTTTTAGCAACTTAAAACTGCACTGCATTAGGAAATGCTCGGGATGTTGGAACTTGATGTTTTATAGAAGAACAGCTGGGAGAGGCTTGCTTTTAGTGCGATGAAAATCACAGCAGCACGTCAAAAGCCTGGAATTTGTATCCAGTGTGACAAACTGGTATGTATGTTTACAGCTAAGAAAATTGTAATGAACAGGAGAACAAATCTCCAGTCAAAAAACAGTTTATTTATAGAGTAGGTAAGGGTAATGACTATTGAATATGTTTATTAAGATAGCAGAAGAAAGAAAGTGAGACAAATCAAGTTTTAGGAGGTGTTTAATTGGAATGCTTTTAACTCGTTTAGTGGTATCTGAAGAATCAGGCCACAATGGTACTGCCTTGACTCTGAAACTAGAAATATGCATATCTGAGCATTTTACACTTCTGATATTTAGCATATAAAATATTCAGAGACTTCAACATTATTATCATATAAGCATCAAGTTTAAAAGGAGTGATTTCTTCATTTTTTTATTGCAGGTAAACCTTTTTGTCTTTTTTATTAAACCATTCATTCATTTTCATACAATTCCATGCTATTTAAAACAACTTTTTTACATTTGTGTTTCTGATATTTTAATTAAAATTCTGAATGTATCAATGAAGAACATGGGTGCCGGAACCATAGAGCCAGGGGAAGGGGGAGCCCCCCACACACACACACACTTTTACTGCTGTAAGACCTGTCGGGAAAAATTAATGAAGTGAAGTTTTCGTGTTAACATGGATTCGCACAGGGAAGTTAAACTAACTAAAGTAGCTGTTCTTGTTCTCTTATTGCTCTGTGTTACAGAAGTTATGCTGCTGCTGTTGGTGCTGCCAGAGTCATGCTGTTAAGGAGAGTTTTGTTCTTTTTTTTTTTTGCAGGAGTTATGCGCGCGCACGTGTGTGTGTATGTAAAATGCCCCTGTTAGGTATACCTGGTGGTTAGTGTTACTCAGGCTCAAACAAGAACCTGAATTCTCTACCCATATCACCACTTGTGTTTCAGGGAGTTAGGTCCATAGCTCTCCACTGTCTAGATTTTCACAGAATATTTGTCTCGTACTTTTGGTCTGTTCCTCTTAAAATCTGTGTTTTTCTGGCAAATCAGTGAGAACTGAATTCATTAAATAATGATAGCTCTTTAAGTTTCAGTCTTCCCGTCTTTCAGGACAACACAAAACACTATTTTAGCAACTTTCTAAGATTATACAAGCAGTATTTAAAATGTGTCCCTGGTTTTGGACCTTTGACCTCCAAATAAATTTTGGCTTTTTCCAGATTTCTTGTGCTGCAAAGTTGAGAGATTTAGTTGATCGTCAAGTGGATTTTACAAGGAGTTGAGAGCTTCAGGGGAAGAGAAGTTTAATGCTACTTATGCTAGGTCGTTTGCATTGTCAGTAGCACAACAGGTAATATACTTACTTTTGATGCAGAAGGCTGTGGGTACTACTCCCACAGTATGCAGATGGATTGCTGATACTGTACTGTGATGCACTTTAATGGGTGTGGATGCTGCAGTCCTATGAATATCCTCCTTTGGAGGAGTTACTTAATAACTATAAACCCATTATCAGTTTGCCATCCATTCCCCATTGCAAAATTACTAGCTTATCATTTTTTTAATGTAGCATAGGCAATTTATTCTTCAAGGGCAACAGGGACTTTATTTGTAGATGAAACAATGAAATATAAAGTTGTTTGCTAGCAGCAACCTCTTCATTAGTTACAGATCCCTTTTATGTGGAATTATTTAGATGACTTACTTTTGCAGTGATTTTGCATTTTTACTGATATTGGTGGATTGTAATGACAGAAGTTTGAGTGGCCTTTTATGGTTGAAATTTTCTGAAATGGGTAGTTTTGTCATTATTGGTTCATACATTTTGTTTCATTGCTCACTAGAAGACTGTTCCAAACTACAAATTTAAAACACATTCTAACAAGTGGTGCTATATTATATAAGGAATAGAATTTAATACAATCAGGTTAATACAATCATGAATGTGAATCAATGAACGTATACATGTATGCTTGCTCACAGATGCAGGAAATCAAAATAGGGGAAGAGACCAGTTACCAATAATGTCCCCCAGGGTTTGGTGCTGAGACTTTTTCTGTTTGGCATATGCATCTCAAAAGTAAAAGGAAATGCCAAAGGGCTTTGGCCAACTAAGTTTGAGATGACTGCAAGCTAGGAGCAGTTATTGAATCAACAAATCACTTAACCGTCATGCAGGAAGGTTTGTCCCAAACAATAACTGGTGCCAGAATCATGAATTGAAACTAAACTCCAAGAAATACATTATCGTATCCTTTGGGAAGTCATCTACTCCAGGGAACTGACAAACTGATAATGCCCCATGAGAACTGACCCAGTTGTTTGGCATTTGGGAACTTGTGTGTACAGTGACCTAACTTTTGACCAACATGTACCAGAGTCATAAGAAAGTCTTTCTATATTGCACAGCTTATAAAAAATTGACTGTGACTAGATCTAGAGATGTTATTGTCCCCGTTTACAAAGCTCTCATTAGGTCAATCATTTTGTATAATGCCCACTTTAGCATGTATCGTCCAGACCCATGCAATAATTGGAATACCCACAGAGATACCTTACTAAAAGGATACAAGTCCTAAACAGTAGGTCTTGCATGGACCATCTCAAAGATTTATCACTATGCTCAGTATCCTACAAAGTGCTTAGAGGTGACGTGTCTGGCATACAAGGCATCGTATGACCTAATACAAATGGACCTACTAAACATCATCAAGTCAAATGGCATCAGAAATACTCAGTTCAGGTAGCTAAACTAAATGTTGTGGAGAGGGATATATATCCAGAACAGACTATCCATTCAAGTAAAACAAAGCTCATCACTGTCCATATTCAAATGCAACTTGAATCTAAGGATGGGTGATAGAAAATGTACTCCAGGATTACACCTTGTGCCACTAATGGATAGAGGCAGTTCCAAATGCTGCATCCCTTACATGGGTCCTCTCAAATTATCTACAGTGTGATCACATTTATTCTCACTAGGGCTAATGTACAATTATCAGCCATGGGATAGGTGAGACCAATCAGAAAATGTTAATTCAAGCACCAAAATGGAAACTGGTTAAGCTTAAAATGTCCTCCAAGTGAACCTATGGTGTGGTAGTAAATAGTTTTAAAAAATTGCCCTTTTTAGATCACTAAGTGCCCCTCTCACCCCCCCCCCCCCTTCCCAGGCTTTAACAGCTTTCGGCACCTCTGACGAAAAACTGTACCAGTTAGTAATCTCTGCCCACCATAGCAACTTCAGAAAACAAATTAAATGATTTTATTCTCACCTTGCTAATGTGGGCAACTCTCATACCTCAGCTGATTTCAAGCCTCACTGACAAAGGTTATCTTCTAGATAATCATAGTAAAGTGGCATGCCCTATTTTGGCCACTGCATGAAAAAATCTCTACAGCAAAAACATGAATTAAAACATTATACTTCAATGGCGTACTGGTGCTGACTGACTATATCATAGAGTTGTTCATAAATGCAGCATATTTAGTTTCCTATCCTTCCAGAAAATTGGAAATAGAATAGTTCCCCCGACTATAGAAATCTGCCACAGTCATATTATTATTACCAAAAGTCCAAACTCCATCCTCACCCAATCAGTACAGATCTTTATCTGTCCTATATTCCCTTTCAGAGGTATTAGAAAAATCCTTGGCATCAGAGGTCATTCATTGTCTTAAATCACATAACATTCCTTAACTATATCGTTAAGGCTTCTAGAAAGGGCGTAATACCACTCATGCCCTATTCACACTTACTTTTGAAATATACTATAACACAGATTAGGACAAATACTATAGTAAAAAAAAAAAACTTATAACTTTTACATCTATTGCCACTGTACAACATCTCCAACAAGTCCATACATGTAAACTTCAGTTCCACACTGTCTGGACTTACCCCTCCAGCATTCCAGAAAGATCATGTATCAATGACATTACCTTCCAAAATGTAGAACCTGTAATTTGATAACCAGTTTACTTCTATGATAGCATTACCACTAACAACAAAAAAAAAAATCCTTTCCCAGTATGCAGTCTGGTACTGATTTGCTCATGGCATTAAATCTATTCATTAAAAAAAAAAAAAAAAAAAACATTTATGCCTTTAGGACCTCATAAAAGATGATTAACTAACTCTTTGCTATCCTTTTTCCCAACATCCAGCACACCCTTCTCCAACATCAGCTCCACTAACTTAGGTTCTTCCTGCAAATGCAGAATTATTCACTGAAGCTCTGTTCATCCATGCCAATGATTGCATACAGGCTGCTGTGCCTTCCAGAAGTAAGCCCAAACACTAACTAAAAAAAACTAGTGTAATCCAAATTTAAACAGGTTGTACCACAAAAGAAAAAAATCATAGCTAACATTAGGAAGTGTAATACCAAAAAAGATAAAAAAAACCTCTCTGATCAAACTAAGAGGATTAATTAAGTACAACAAAGAAAATTTTGAAGTAAAGATAGTGTTTTAGGCCAAGGGCAACCATAAGACTTTCTTTACCTATGTCTAAAACCTCAAACACAGAACAGTGTAATGAACTGTTGGTAAATGGAGCTACTAGAGCTAAGGATTTAAACTTTGCTTGTGTCTTCAATAGGACATAGAGAGACAGGTACATATCTTAGAGAATGTCTATTCTCTGAAATAGGCTTCCCATTCATATAAAGCAGAGCCCTTCCCTTAACTTGTTCAAGTATAACATGGACTAGTGCATGGGAAAGGACAAATTCAACCCTTGTCTAACACCTAAAGTGTCACTGCTCGACAGAGGCACAGCAAAATAATGGGTATAGTTCCCCATACTAAAGGGGTGGCGTAAGCCACAAAACAATGGGCTAGGCTTATAAATGCCCTCGGGCAGATAGCCTAGTATGAACCTATGAACCTATGAACCTATATCTCTGAGTAGAGAGGCAGCCATTAAATCATGCCTAACTAGCACACACCCCTTAAAATAACCTCTAAGACGCAATAACCAGTGAGATACACTTGGGTTACATGGCAGGGCTTATAAAGGCCTCACTGGTCATTTAGATTAGCATACACCTGTGAACCTATAAAGAATTGTATTAAAATTTCACAAGCATAATATAGCCAAAAGACTATTCTAATTCAAGGCATTTAGTATGACAAACAAAATAAATGTGAAAATAGTGAAAGGTTTTACAAATTTAAAATACACACAAAAATCATTAACAGTCATCTGCCTCATTTTGTAAAAACGTATTAATATGTCCAGGCATTAGTATGAGTATCACCTCAGTTGTCCTCTTAAGGCAGGCCCTTGAGTATCACCACAGGTGTCCTCTAAAAGCAGGCCATAGGACTATGGGGACTGACCTGCTCGTCAACATGTAAAATAAATGCATGCATAATATATACATACATGCATACATATACTATCAGTGGTGCTCCTCAGAATAACTCATAGTTTCAAGTATGGGAGCTCTTTATGTGCATTAAGATTCCACTCAGTTCTTCCTTTAAAGGGCTAAAGAAAATTAAGTCTGCTTCCGTGATCACCGTTCTGTAAACAGAGCTCACTAAAACATTTGCAGTTTATTTAAATCTCAGTCTGTCCCAGATGAGAGGATATGTGTCACACCAGACGTAGGAAGTGACATTGTGCTTCCATGCTGATCACTGATAAACAGAGACACATAATGAAATATCAAGAATGAGGTTAGCCAAACTTGGTACTAATCAGGTATATCATAGATTAATAGATTAGTACTAGGCTAACTGCCCTTGTGGGCCATTTTAAGCTTAGCCAATTACCCCATGTGAGAATTAAACCCTGCACCTCATAATGTAAACACCTTACCTATTGTGCCAACCTCCCACCTATATGTATAACATTATCTTCTGCAACTTTATTTGTTTTTACTTTAATACCAGATACCTGATGTATTGCTTTCAGAATGGCAGTCAGCCTAAACATGAAAAGAAACTCATTGTTTATTTCCTAAGATGGCAGGTGAACTATAAGGACTGAACCCAGCAATAATCCGAGTAACATGCATATTTTATACCATGGTTTTGTAGCACTGAGCATGTAGTGCATTCTAAAAGCAACAAAAAGGCATTTTTACATAGGTTCATAGGTTGGTACTAGGCTGTCGGCCATAGGGCCTACACAAACCTAACCATAATTCCCTGGCTGTTTCTTCCCAAAATATTTACTTCCCTGACTCTGACATGGCATTCAATACCTAACATAAGTCACCATAGCTACCTGTTTTTCCTTTTAGAAAATGTATTTTATTTAACATTTGTTTACTGGGAAGGTCCAACTAGGACAGAGCCTATTTTCAGCAGAGCCCCAAGGAGAAAGGGTCCAGACACATGTCTGTAACATGGGAGGAAACTCACATGGCTGCAGGGAAAACATGCAGATTCCACACAGAAGGAACCCCAGCCAAGAATCAAACAATAGGACCTCTTGCTGAGGAGCAACAACGCTAACCACTATACGACTGCACCATCCAGTGATGGATTGGAGTGGCATAATAGTTAACATGTTTACCTCATACACAAGATACATGGTTTGATTCTTACCTTTGACATGGGAAATTTGTATAGGTTTAAAATGACCCATATGGACAAATAGCCTACTATAAACTTATGGATGTCCAGTGCATGTGGTTGCTATCAGGTATAGTAACTTCATTATTTTAGCATGTGTACATTCTCCTGTGTGAGCTAACAATATAGCAATGAGGGTTAAGTTGATGAATCTTTAATGCACTGACTGTTGTCATTATTGCAGATCCTCAATCTCCACTTATACAGTGTGTGGCTTTAAGCTAGTCAACCCAGCCCAAAGCTATGGGGCACCCATGAAAACAGGCACCTTCCAAGGCAGCAGCTTAGCTACTTAATCGTCATCGTCATGAACCCCCTTTTTTCCATTTGCTACATGGGGCTGGGGTATTGTGTCAATTGCCACCATCTCTCTCTATTCAGTGCTACTCTCCTACCTTTTTCAAGACTCATGCTTGACTGCCACAGGTCTTCTCTCACACAATCGATCCCCCTCTTTGCTGGATGCCCTTGTTTCCTCTTGCCCTCTTCCCAAATCTTCTTCACCAGATTGTCTTCTTCTTTTGTATACATGTGCCTGAACCATTGTTATTGCTGTCTTTGACCTTTTCTGCCACATTGCTACTTTGGTGTCTGCTTTTATGTCCTCATTTCTTCATTTGTCCCACATTGTGCATCCTACTACCCATCTCAGCCACTTCATTTCCATCACCTATATCTTCTTCAACTGCTCTGCCTTTACTGCCAAGGTTTCTGTACCATAGAGTAGTACTGGTTGCACCACTGTTTTGTGCAACTTACTTTTAAACTTCTTTGGCTTTCTTCTGTCATGCACTATCGCTGACTCAGTGCCAGTTGGCTGCAGTCCCTCTGATTCTAGTTTTCACCTTCTCTTTCAAACTTCTTTCTCTTCAAGCACACTGCCCAGATATCTGAAGCTGTTATGCTGTCCCACTATCTCAGTTCTAAGATTCTTCTGATTTCCTTATTTGATGACATTACAGCTATCTTATCTGTACTCAGTTCCATCCCATGTGCCTTCAGTTTTGCATTCCATTCCCCTCCCCTTTGCTGAAGTTCTTGCTCGGAGTCGGCCCATAATGTCTTCTCATCTGCATACAGCAAATGTGTTGATTTGTCTCCTCCACCTTGTTTGATGATGTAGTCCATCCCCAGTATGAACAGCAATAGGCTCAGAGCTGAACCCTGGTGCACAACCACTCCCACTGAGAACCCCTCTGTGAAACCAAACACCATTTATTAATTTAGTTCCATTTGTTTACCGGGAATGTCCAACTAGGTTTTATCTGACCCGTTATTTTGTACTTCAGTTATTGGGTCCTTGTACATAGCCTGCACTAATTCTGTCAATTTTTCTGGGACTTTGAACAACTGCAGAACTGCCCACATCAGCTTTCTTTGGACTCTGTCATATACTTTCACTAAGTCTAACAAGCCAGGTTGCACTCATTCCTCATTTCTAGCTGCTTCTTGTCTATCTGTATCTCTGCAAGCACTGGGTCAGTTGTGCTGCATCCTGTCTGAATCCAAACTTCTCATTTCCAATCTTACTTTCTGTGTATTCATTCAGCAGGCACCCTCTGCAGAACTTTCATACATTGTGATAAGAGTTTGATACCTCTACACTGCTCATAGTTGTGTGAGTGTCTCCTTTGTTCTTGAACACTGGCACTAGTATGTTTATTTTCTGGACATCTGGGGTACACCTTTCTCCCCATACTGCTATGAGTACCTTTAGGAGCCATTTCTCCCTCATCTCACCCAGCATCTTTATCATATCTGCTGTGACCTCATCTGAGCATGCTGCTTTCACTGACTGCATTTTCCTTAGTGCTGTTCTTATTTCTCCTGTGGTGGGATCCTCCTCTTTATCTTTCATTGAAGGCTGTGTCTGGAGCAGTACAGCTTTTGTATTGTCTCCTTCATTCAGAAGCTGCTGGTAGTACTCCTTGCATCTGCCTTTGGTGTCCTGTGGACTGGTGAGCAGGTTGTTGCTGGGAACTCTTATGAAGGGTGTCTGACTATCTTCTTTTTTTTGCTTTTGCCATATAACCTGGTAGAGTTTCTTTGTGCCAAGTACTGAGTCATTTTCCAGAAGCTGGTAGACTGTCTCATCCTCTTTTCTTTGCTATTGCAATTGCACTCTTAGCTTCTTCCTTAGCAAAACAGTATTCCTTCCTAGCCTAGTCCATGTTTTCCATTTTTCCCACTTTTTCTGCCCTCCTTCTTTCTTTGGATAACTTCCTGGATGTCTGCATTCCACCGCCAGTTTTCCTTACGTACCTTAATTCCATAGCTGGCTCAGCTGCATATCTGCTCTACTTAACTTATGAACAATATAAATTAGAGTATATAGATGAGATAAAAGCCCCCACTTACAGATTACCAGTTCTATAGAATGCCGAAATATCTGCTTAAGGGTGTCCTTAATGAAGAAAACTAAAAATCCATTCACCTGAGTTGTTGTCCACGCACCCATTTGAATCCTGTTATCTTGAACCACCTTGTCTTGCCCTATACATTCCTATCCTTTCTGCCTGGAACACTGCTGACATATGTATAATATGCACAGAAAATCCCCCAAACAGTACTACTTACTGTATCTCTAGCAGCTAATGCTACATGTAATAGATGGAAGGGAGGAAAGAAGGCACACTGGGATTCTCAATGCAGCATGGTTGCATTAAGTTAAAAAAATAGTTGGAAAAAAGTATTTTTTCAATTGGCAATGGCTCAAAACCTTAGAAATTTCCTGTTCAGGTGAGTGAACTTGATGTATTAATACCAAGGCCATGATAAGGTTGAAGCATCCTAAGCAAAGAATGGTAACATTCCTTTCATTTAGTAAAATGATGTTATATAAAGCATGTAGAAACCTAATCGAAAGGGCACCCAAGAAAATAACTATAATTATACCCTCTCAGTTTACAGGTAAAGGCATATCAAGTAAGTCAAGACCTACTGCAGATTTTATCCTCATTGAACATAACAATACTCCACTTTTTCTTCTTGACTAGCAGAATTCCTTCCTTTTATGAATAGATTCACACCCTCTCAATGTATATAATGTTTTCCTGATCTGAATGGGCCAAGCCATGGCTATGACAGAGCTGTGATCTTACTAAATAAATAAACTGTAACCTTTCTCTGCCCTTCAATCTATGAGGGGTAACCTAACTGGAAAAAAATGCTTTATCAGTCTTTAATACCACAGGATCACCTGTTGGGAAAAGAAGGAGTGGTCATTATATGCTTAAGGCAGGGACACTGTCAATGATATTGTGAGTTTACAATTGCTCTTTGTTAGAATACTAAATTCTACCATCCTCGACAAAGTACAAGGATTTCCATTTTGAACAATGCCTGCTGTAACTGTCAGCATCAGCTGTAGCTTGAAAACTGCATTGAATTGTGTATTTTACACTGCTCTTCCCTTTTCTCTGTCTCTTTCTGTCATCACACTCCTTACTAATCAACTCTTGCTTGTGATGCTGAAACCTCAGTTCAACCTTCTTGACCTTATGGAGTACATCAGCCAGACAAGAGCCATGTGAGATGGGTCATATGGATCAGATTTAGCCATAAACCCCTCTCATCCTATTCAAAGAATGTGAAGCCCTACCCAATCCTTCCTGCAAAGCTGCATCATGTGGCAAGATAAATCCTAAGGACAGGAGTCATTC
The DNA here is from genome assembly GCF_019279795.1 of Protopterus annectens. Lineage (NCBI taxonomy): Eukaryota > Metazoa > Chordata > Ceratodontiformes > Protopteridae > Protopterus > Protopterus annectens. Next base: position 1,514,261,539 of record NC_056729.1, on the reverse strand, counting down.
TCTGCGGACAGAATGAAAAAGACAATGCTTCAGCTATCTCTGAAAAACACACATGACATATCTTACACAATATTGTTAAATCTGTAGTTTCCCTGTATTTCTGAAATGTTCTCTCAGTCACATCCTAAAACCACTTAAATATCCCTTATTGGGTAAGTTGTCATATAAAATAATCTGAACCTTTATTTCAATTAATATTGACAAAGCTTTATTCAAAGTAGATATCGTAAGATAAAAAGTGCACCCAAATGCTATGCATACTGTATTAGAACCTAGTAATTTGGTTATATTAGCACTTTTTTTGTTATCTGTTTATTGTGTTAGTTATTATTTCTTTTTAGCTAACTTTTTAAGTGTGCTGCTCACAGGTGGGTCATTTGCACAGAAAATATTAAAAAACATTTAAAACTACAGATAAGAATACATGATAAAAGAGTAACAATCAAGTAGAAAAAAATGTTCATACAATCAGGTTATCCTGAAACAAGAGGTAGGACTCTGCTTTATGATGGATGCCAACATGCTGTAAGAATCACAATATACCATGTAGCCAATATCTCCAGTTCTAGTTCAACTGTGAAATTCTTAATAAGGTCCTCTAAAAGGAACAACATAACTAAAAATGTGGCATTGCTATATATATGTTTGAAGATATAATATCTGTCCTAAAATCTGTAAATAGAGGTACTGTGTTTTGATTCAGTGTCTTTCTGACAGTACTCTCAGATGAGCACCTGAACGTCAGCCTTCCCTAGGACATTACTGTTGAATTTGCCCAGTGTTATGAAGCAAACAACATCTAGACAGCAAATAACGTAGGAGGAGTCAACAGGAGGTTACTTATTATTCCACCACTAGTTGGGTGATTTTCTTCACCCTCAATTCCCCCTTGTTCTCTAAGGAAGTCTGAAACAGTCAAATGTGTGCAAAGAAGTAAGTGTTATAGAATTTGCTCATGATACTATTCACCCACACAATATAATGCATGTTCTACTGACTGCCCATTAATTCCCACAGGCCTCCTGAAAATGACATCTGACGTTTCTTGTGCTTTACCTCCCTAGACTAAAAGGAATGCTGAATCTATTGTCTTCCACACCACCACACATAGACTCTCACATCCATGTAAGCACACACACACACACACACACACACACACACACACACACACCTAGACATGTAGACACATACATGCACACACACGTGCCCAGGTGCACGAACACACACAAATATCACACATAGACACACCACACACAAATACACACACACACACACACACACACACACACACACACACCTAGACATGTAGATGCATACATGCACACACACGTGCCCAGGTGCACGAACACACACAAATACCACACATAGACACACACACACAAATACACATGCACACACACACACACACACACACACACACACACACACACACACACACACACACACACAGACACACACACACACACACACACACACACACACACACACACACACACACACACACACACACGCACATACACCATACACTTGTACAAGATCCCGACAGCAGATTTCTTGAACAGGAAGAATAATATATGCAAAACCTCAGAAACTATTCTCTGCAGAGATAAACAAGCTTTCAATCATATGTGCTAAACAGAGATATTAGAAATTTAGAGTTTGCTAATCAAATTTCTACAAATAGACAGTAATCAATCATTGTAGCTCTTCACAAGGTTTCATGAAATCCCATCTTAATGGAAAATCCATTTTTTAACCATGCATCAGCGTTAAATTTGCAGCTGAGCTCCACATGTTGCAGGTACACGTCTAACTTCTGAATTTCATAAACACTGGAAATTGTACTGCACTACACATTCTGACAGCACCACACAGCCCTAGTCCCACTTTTTTTATTTGCAGCATTAAACTCACAGCATTCATGTTCACTATTTTAATGATACCTCCTCCTTGTTTGAAGCCCTGTTCTGTGTTGTGCCGTAATCTCACATGACCTGCCATTGTTCTGATTATCACTTCTACTTCGTTTTCATGTAATAGAGTTTTGCCACTTTCCTTCTTTCTACTTTTCTTGTGGAATGGTGACATGTATATGTTTTAGCCTAGAGAACATAAATATTCTTGTACAGAGAACCTGGAGCTCTGACTTCATATGGTCAGCTACAGTTCTGAAAATTAATAGGTTCATAGGTTCATATGTGTTAATAGGCTAGCGACCACTAGACTCCTCATAAGCCCAGACATGCAACCCAAATATGGCCCACAAATCTGATTTATATTTGATTTATAGGAGGTGAGTTACTGACTGCACCTGTCAATCAGAGACATAAGAACCAGGCCAGGGCTGAATTTCTGATCCATTGGTCCAAGTTGCTCTTAAATAGGGACATGGAGGAACTCTGCTTCAAATGGATGGGGAGCCTGTTCTAGAGAATGGGAATTCTCTGAGAAACATATTTGTCTCCAGCATGTCCTATTTATATTGAAAGCAACATTTTGGTCTTTTAATGTAGTAGTTCTGATGCTGTTTGTTTTGCAGATATAGGTTCATAGGTTCATAGTTTCATACTAGGCTATCTGCCCTAGTTCATTTATAAGCCTAGCCAGAGTGTGTTTGGCTTTCCCCATCCATTTTAAATTAATTTTGCTATGCCCTTTTTCGAGGTTAGTATACTGTGCCTCTGTCTAACAGTGACACAGAAGTGATACCCTGGGTAAACCTACAATATGCAAAAGGTTCATCAAAACAGGGTCCAGGAATGCCTTGTATGCCAGGCAATGGTCACCTCAAAAGTTTGTATGAGACTGAGCATGAAGTCTAGTATTGGCGTATTCACTATTTGGTCAAGGGTGTTTGTATTTACAAAGTTCAGGGATCCCTGTGCCTGTAGATTTTTGGTCATGTATGATTCCCAGTCTACAAAGGGGTAACTAAAGCCTCCCATGGGTAGGGTGTGAGGTTGGATGCTAATTGCCTCCTGTAGGTCCAAGTATGCATTGTGAGCTTCTTGGAACAAAGAGGGTGACCATACCTCTCAACCTGGAAACATCAAAAATCTGGACAAGGCCCACGAAAAATAGGTACAAATCTGTTGGCTGTTTAACATAAAATTTGCATACATAATTATGTAACCCCACCCACTCTAATGGGATTTTGGGATACCAACTTTCAAATGCAAACTGAAGAACAGACAACCAAAACATGACACCAGAGTCCCCATGCAGTCATTCCAATGTCTCATTACCTGGCTATTTTACCCCATTTACCATAAACACTAATGTGTGCATACTGCTTTATTTCTACAATGATTATTTGGATTTTTACACTTTACAGCACAATGCACAAATGCTAATAGACATCTGCTAAACAAAGCAATACTGTCTCAAAATGAAAATAGACTTGGCATCAAAACTTATCTGCCCTTGAAACTCACATTCATTAAAACAGCATTGAAACCCACACCACATCCAAAGAAAATCCATCTGGCCAGTGGTGGATAAAGATTACCTTTGGGCTGTTGTCAAATCATTGGTCCCTTGCACACAAAATAAGAAACATACATGTGTTCTTTGATACATCTTCCTGACTTTATTAAATGATATTCCTTGTATAATACAGCACCCTTGTTAGACAGAGTGCATTTTAAATTTATTGTTTGAACATTTTTCCAGTAGGTAATGAAACAAAATGCATGAACCAATAATGACAAAACTGCCCAATTCAGAACATTTCCATCATAAAAGTCTACTTCTACACACACACACACACACACACACACACACACACACACGCACGATATATATATATATATATATATATATATATATATATATATATATATATAATGACAGTAGTGTAAGCCATAGGCATCTTGCACAGCTTCTTGCACTTATTTTCAATTTAAGTTTTTTTTTTTTTTGGAGATGGACTAAAGGCCAAAAACCAGGGACACATTTTAAACATTGCTTGTATAATTTTGGAAAGTTGCTAGAATAAAATGTGTTACTACCATGCTTTTTACTGGCAAGTCTTAAACCTAGGACCCTGTGCACTACAGTCAGAGCAACATACCACTATGCCAAATCATCAGTTTGCTTCCTAAATGATAGGAAGACTGAAACTTTAATGGCTATCATTTAGTGAATTCAGTTCTCACTTCTCACCATAGTTCTCAACCTCTTAGCACAAAAAACTAGGGAAAAGTCAGTAATAGGGGAATACAGAATTCAGTTCTCACTTCTCACCATAGCTCTCAACTCTTAGCACAAAATACCTGGATAAAGCCAATAATGGGGGAATACATCTCCAAAATAGGGACAGATTTCAAATACTGATCTTATGAACTTAGAAAATTGCTAAATTATATTCCTTGTGTAATACAGCACACTTGTTAGACAGAGGAGCACATTTTACATTTATTGTTTGAACATTTTTCCAGTAGGCAATGAAACAAAATGCATGAACCAATAATGATAAAACTGCCCAGTTCAGAACATTTCCATCATTAAAGTCTACTTACACACACACACACACACACACAATATATATATATATATATAAAATAGAATGACAGTAATATAAGGCATAGGCATCTTGCACAGCTTCTTGCACTTATTTTCAATGTAAGTTTTTTTTTTGGGGGGGGGGTGACAAAAGGCCAAAAACCAGGGACACATTTTAAACATTGCTTTTATAATTTTGGAAAGTTGCTAGAATAAAATGTTGCGTTACCACCATGCATTTCATTGGCAAGTCTTGAACCCAGGACCCTGTACACTACAGGCAAAGTAACAACAACTATGCTAAAGCAGCCGTTTGTTTCCTGGGAGATACCACTATGCCAAATGCCAAATCAGCTGTTTTTCACTGCAAGTCTTGAATCCAGGATCCTGTGCACTACAGTCAGAGCAACATACCACTATGCCAAATCAGCTGTAGGGAGATTGAAACTTAAATGACTATCATTTAGAGAATTCAGTTCTCACTTCTCACCATAATTCTCAACCTCTTAGCACAAAAAACCTGGACAAAGCCAGTAATGGGGGAATACAGAATTCAGTTCTCACTTCTCACCATAGCTCTTGGGTTTAGCACAAAAAACCTGGACAAAGCCAATAATGGGGGAATACAGCCCTAAAATAGGGATACATTTCAAACACTGATCTTATAAACTTAGAAAATTGCTAGAATAAAAGGTTTTGTTACCATTTATTTTCTAAAGAATATGAAGTCTGAAATTCAAATGCCTGTCATTATTTAATTAATTCAACCACAGATTTTATGAGGAACAGATCAAAAATATGGCAGCAATTCACAAGTGGTGGTGGTGGCTAGGGACATTAGGCTTTTTTTACCCTATACCCAAGGTACAGGGTTTGAGCCTGAATATCTCTAGCCACCAGGTGTATTACAATGGGGGCATCTTCACATACACACACAATTATACTGACCGGTTCCTACTCAACAGTTAAGTAAAGCGTTATGTGGTTTTTGTTTGCAACAGGAAGTGATGTCTTTTTATTCAGTTCTGATGAAGTCCTCTTAAATTTAAAGGACAAAAGTGCTCAACAATGAATAAATACATTCTTTGTTTGGTTACCAGAATTTTAACAGCTGGCACTGGTGTAACTCTGTATTAGAATGTACTTGTTTTTGGTACAGCTTATATTGTCATATCCATCTTTTCTAGTTATTAAATAGATATTTTGATTTAACAAAGTAAGAAGCACCTAAATCTGTGCCTGAAAACAGTCGTCAAAGCAGTGATTACCAGTGTGATCAGCCCCTGGCAGGGTCAACACTGAGGATACTGTTCATTTGCTGAGTTCCCTAGCTGGGAAGGGTTATGTGGTATTTACAAAAATACTGCAGACAAACGTTCATACCATCTGCATAGCTTAATACTTTATTTCACATATGGCACCACAGTTCCAAAACCCACATTTAAATGTTTGCTGTAACATCAGCTTATTATAACTTCAAACCATCCAAAAATACGAGCAATAAAGTCGAATACTAGGATAAAAAAACTGTACACATTATATCTACTGTACACACAGTAAAACATTAAATGACACCATGCAGCAAAGACTCAGTGGAAGTCTGAAACACAAACCAGATGCTATCACCACATACACTAGCAAAATGGAGGAGTAGATGCAAGCAGGCTAAGTGCTCAGAAAAAAGATGAATGTGCCAGAAGACTACACAATGGTACAAAGCTCTTTTGCTACTTTGTGGAAAAAGGTGTACACCTCTCCTTTCTAACCTACCAAAAGAAAGGAAGCACAAATAATACAAGACATTCAGAAAACATACCATGATTTTAACACCAGTAGTCTTTCCAGAGCTGGCACAGATGTTAGTCTTTTGGGGCAGACTCTTCCCAGCTAAGATATCACTAGCCTCCGGAAAAGCAATCCAATAAAGTGTGTAGGGTTTAACAGCATCAGAAATCCAATATTACTGCCCAAACAAATTGTGCCCATTATGCTGAAGAGTACCTATTTAAACAAAAAATATAGAGAACTACAAACCCCAAATACCTCCTCCACATTGGAATGATACTCACTACATGCAAGTACCAAATGGAAAGTTTGATTCTTTGGTACAGTGGCATCATACCAGGTTTCCACATAAAGGCTGTCTAACATCTGCTCAAAAGGCAGACTGAAATCAAAATCAAAAATATATCTGCAGTGTTATCATTAGACAAGAGCAAAAAAAATCATAACCACGCACACACACACACACACACACACACACACACACACACACACACACACACACACACACACACACTCTCCTTACCTTCATCCAGCCATGATATCCAAAACGTCCTACCAGTTTGTCGTTGTTAAATATAACAATATATCCACTGCCATGAATCAAAACTCCAGATCCAACAATAGCTGTCCCCCTCGCAGCATTTGAACAGCCCTTGAGCGCCAAGCCGGAAATGCATTCATGTCAGCCCTTGAGCTCAATTCCGATAGACTGGTACCACCAACGGTGCTGACGTCATCGTGCATGTGATGACATCAGCTGAAACAGAGCGAAAACTTAAGCAAAGTGAAAAAAAATCGGAAATAAAGGGGTGCCACTCAGGAATCATGGTACCCCATTATTTGGACCCCAAAACTCTGTAAAAAATGAGTAATTCAGGATGGTTGGGAGGTATGAGGGTGACCTATAGCTGGCTAGGATATGGTACAGAATTTTGTCTATGTTGACCTGCAAGTGGAGGAACTCCAGCATGTCATCTTGTTTGACCACCCTAGAGGTATGCTTGTTATTAATATATATTGAAACACCTCCACCTTTATTCCTTGTCTGTGCAGTTACTGCTCTAAAAGTGTGGAAGGCACTGAAACCTTGCCCTGTGGGTGTACTCTCTGCCACTTTAAGCCATGTCCTAGTAACTGCAGAGATGTCTATATTCTTGAGTGGGTTGAGGGTTTAGAGGGAGTGTATTTTTTTTTTGTTTTTTTTTATCTAGGCTTCTAGCATTGAGCAGTAACACCTTCATTTCTCTTGATTTTGGGTTTAGAGGGTGTATATTTTTTTTTGTTTGTTTTTTTTATCTAGGCTTCTAGCATTGAGCAGTAACACTTTCAGTTCTTTTGATTTGATTTTGCTATGTCAGTAGGTTTGTCAGTTTGCATTGCTTAAAAAGGCACTATGGGGATGGATACAGTTTTATCCAATATTCAAACGTTTAGAGGGAAACGTGCAGGCGTTCCTTGGCAAAGCAGTGTGGTATGTTGGCCATGTCCTCCTAAGCTGACAAATATTAGATGTCCTTAAAATGACACCAGAAAGACAGCCATTTTTTGAAATTAATCTTTTTTGCCCTTAGATACCCCTTGTTCATATTTTGCCATCATCCTCAGTGATAGTAATATGCTGCTCAGTGCTAGACTCATACCAGCCTGAAACACATTATCTGAGATTGCCATGATGCCTCTCTTCATATAGTCTAAGGAGGTTCATCTCGGGTCATTTACACCTACATAGGCTATGATGGAATCATGTTTGTAGCTGTGGCGTAATGGCTTTAGTGCATGTGTGATTTAGTGGTCCCTGGCCCCTAATAAGTAACCAATGGTTCTCTTCTCCTTGTTCAGCCTGGTTTATGGAACATCAGTGTATCTTACAATGGAGTCCCTATGATGGCTGTCCTGGGAACATCAGTGTATCTGATAATGGAGTCCCTATGATGACTGTCCTGGGAACATCAGTGTGTCTTACAATGGAGTCCCTATGATGACTGTCCTGGGAACATCAGTGTATCTTACAATGGAGTCCCTATAATGACTGTCCTGGGAACATCAGTGTATCTTAGAATGGAGTCCCTATGATGACTGTCCTGGGAACATCAGTATATCTTACAATAGAGTCCCTATGATGACTGTCCTGGGAAGTCTGTTTTCTAGCCTTAGGCACTTGGTGTCTGGGGCTCCAGTTGTAGTAACAGTATGTGTGGTATTAGGTATTTTTCTGGGTCCCTTGGGGCTTGCTGAGGCATAGCTTTGACAACAGGTGGTTTAGGTGATCTTTGTCATTTAGAAAGATTACTTCTATGTGCCTCAGCATAAGTTAGTCTATGTCTGTGTTGTATGCTATGTAAGGTTGGTATTGTGTTCATGGTTTTGACAACCTTGTATGCGAGCATTTAGCCTCCGGTGTAAGTACACCTCTCATATACTTTGTCTGATTCTTCAGGGATTAAGTGGTTTCCAGTAAACAAGAGACAACTGTTATATTATCTCAAGATGTCCATATCCACCAAACTGGTTACAGAGAAGTTAGGAAACTGCATATCCATACTGCCCAGTCCTTTGACTGGTGAGTTACAAGTGAGTGGTGTAATGGGGTTAGAAGGCTGTTAAAGATATTTCCTTTGTACAGACTAATAAGGGCGCTTTTTTGGGGCAGATTATGCTAAACAGTACTAACTTCTACTAATTTTAATGTTTACACAATAGTGAATTCTACTAAATCTGTAGGTATTGCAGGTAGACCAGGCAAATACGTCCTGCCACAAATTGAATCAACCCAGTCCTCTTAAAGCAAAAACGCAGTAGAGGAGCTATCAACAACAGAGCAATGGGCAACAAAGATGGACTATGGATATATCAAATGGACTTAATGGTTTTGATATGTTTTTGAGAATTCAAATGAAGAGGTGAGAAAAGTGACACAGAAGGAATTGTTAGTGATAACTGCTTAAAGAATGTAGGAGTAGGAAAGTGCAAAATGTGATATGGGGTTTCTAAAAAAAGAAGACAACTGTACATAATCATATAAAATCAGGGGCTGGAAGTAATGCATGCATGGATAGTAACGTTTAGCAAATAAAGTGAACATGTAGGCAAAGAGTTTTGGGAGGGCAACTCATTTGAGCTATCTAACAACTTTTTAACTTGTATATTTCACTAAAAAAAACACCCCTGGGCCACCCAGAAAATAAGAAATTTGATGACATTAAAGAAATGGGATTATTATAGATAAGAATGAGACGTGTAAAGACAGTAGATTTACAGGGCCTGGAATACCAAAACTATAATAAGAAGCAATTTGTATTTGGTGAGCTGATCTAGAAACAATTTTCAACCATGCCTGAAAATAGATTGGGGGACAGAACTGGCTAACTAATATTTCAGACTGTAAAACTATTGGAAAATATTATATTCAAAGGAGTACAACCCAGAAGGGATTATTTAGGAAATAACTTGTCTAAGCTAAATAAACTAATTTCTAAGGTAATAAGTGGTCTCACCTTCGAGTACAGTGGTCTCACCTTCGATAACCACATTGCCACAACAGTCAGGAAATCCTTCTATGTGGCACACCTCATCACTAAGGGCTTTTCATCCAGAAAAAATGAGGTCATTGTCCCACTGTACTCATCTCTTATTAGATCCATTATAGAATACAATGCCCCGTTTGGTATGTACGTCTCAAGACATCTGCAACAACTGGAAAGGCTGCAGAAATACATCACTAAAAGAATCACAGGCCTAAAGCAGATGCCCTATGCTGACCACCTTAAAAAACTCCAGCTATACTCTGTTGCATATCGTCTACTCAGAGGCGATCTCTGCTTAACATACAAGGCCATGTCAAACCCAGTGCTGTTGGGCATGCTACACTTAAAGAAATCCCAATCCCTCAGAGCCACACGCTCCAGGGATCTAAACCTTGTCATCACAGTAAACAAAACATGCTGGAGGGATAGGTTCCTGACCCAGAGACTCCCCAGACTCTGGAATAGACTGCCCAAACATGTCAAGCAGAGCGCCTCTTTGGCTCTCTTTAAAAGGAACCTTGATGACTGGATGGGAGAAAGGAAATTCACTCTGGGGATCATGTCAGTTGCCCTGCTAGACAGGGCTCCAGGGAAGTAAATAGCATGGGAAGAAATAGCCAGGGAATTGTTATGGCTAGGCTTGTATAGGCCCTAGTGCCGATAGCCTAGTACCAACCTATGAACCTATGAACCTATAACATAGTATCACAGTGATGTTCATCGTGTTACCCTGCTGCAGTCATCACACTTGGGTTATCCTGCCATCAGGCGGTCCCGCAGTCGGCCGGAATTCCAAAGTCTTGGTCTGGCGTCGGTTTCTGTCGCTTCTTCCCTGACGTCAGTGTGCCAGGGGTATATATATTGCATCCGATGCCATTTTCTCCAGTCTTTCTTGCCGCGCGGTGCCCGAATTAGAAGCAGTTCGTAAGTGCCGGTCGGCCGACACCTGAGATTTTTGAAGTCGAATTTCAGATCCGAAGTCTTCAATAAAGCCAAGTACCCCGCTGGGGAAACTTTTCTTGCCTCAGACTGATGTCAGAAAAAGTTAACAACTGTATTTCTTGTGGGAAGCAAATACCTCATAAGGATTTTCATTCTCACTGCATACCTTGCCTAGGCCCAGACCACGACGTCACTGGTTGTCATTTTTGTGCTAGGTTTAATAAGCGTACTATAAAAAGACGCTTTGATTTTGCACGACACTACTTCGGTAGAAAATTTAACTACACAATGCCGTCGGAGCAACCGACTACCGGCGTGCACAAAAAGCGCAAGGATAAGGATAGGCAGCCTAGACCCAAGCCAGATTCCGAGGCCTCGGCTGGACCGGTCTCCGGTTCACCAGTCTTCAGTGAGGCTCCGACACAGCCCCTGACTACCGCAGATTTGGAACCCGAGACCCCTTCGGAGCCTTTGGTGGAGAGTGCTAGGCTGATGCAGCCATTTTGTTTAGCCCCTACCGACGACACTGCAGAAAGAGATGTCGGTGCTGCAGAAACACCTTCAGTTTCTGAAGGCGTTTTCAGAGCAACGACGCTCACCATAAAAACGTATCCTAAGCTTAAGACTCCTATTAAACCTAAAAAGACTGCACTTCAGTCTCCAGTTCAAGGCCCCATGCCTAAGAAACAGATGCTCAAAATGGCTGAAGATTTGATCTCTTTAATCAGGGGTTCCCAACCCCCACCCGACAAAAGGCCTAGACAAGAGGAAGATTATGCCTCCTCTGATCAAGTGTCTATTTCCTCAGGCTCCTCTGAGGACCAAGATTACTCCTTCTCCCCTTATGAAGATTCTGATGCTGAGGATTCTATTCCCTCAGCTTCTCCTCCTGAAGACTACTCCTTTGGGGAAACTTTACACACTATGAGGGAACATTTTCACTGGGAAGTTCAGGACTACTCTGACTCAAAGAAAAGGCTCAGAGAGTTTCTTTTACTCCCCCAGTACAGACCACTTGCCATCCCCCCAGTTTTAGACATTGTGGATGATGTTTACTTAGAATCCAGTTTGAACCCAGATTCTCTGCCTCCTGCTCCAGCCAAACCTGACAGATACTATAGAGTGCCTGATTCCCACAAATTCCTTTATAAAAGCCCTGTTGCTGATCCAGAGACTATCTTCCAGGGTCCCAAAGGGGCTAAGGCTTCTATGGCAAAAAATCATGTACCCTCTGAAAGGGACTCCAGAGCACTAGACAGGTGGGGGAAAAAGGTTTACACCTCAGCCACTCTAGCTATGAGGGCACTAAATTGCCAATTTCACATGCTAAAATATCAGCAATTTCTAATGTCTCAGTTAAAACAAAAAATGAGCACACTCCCTCAACAGTCTGAATTAAAAGAAATGCAGGATCTGTTGCATGCAACTGAAGAGGTGGGCAAACATACTTTACAATGTGGGTTTGATTCTTTGGAGGCTTCCTGCAGAGCAGCTGTCACTGGGTCTGTTATACGTAGGCATGCTTGGTTAAAGGAACAAACTCTGCCTGATCATGTTAAAGCAAAGCTTCTAGATGCTCCCTTACAGCAGGATGTTCTTTTTGGAGTTAAAGCAGAACAAGTCTTAAAGAAAATGGAGGATAAGGCAAAATCTATGCAGACAGTCAAAGATTTTCTACAGGTACAGCCCTCTCGCTTCAGCAGAAATTGGCCAACAAAAAATTGGTCCTTTCCAGCTACTGACAGACCACAGAGGGGTAAATACAGATGTCCAAGAGGCAGAGGACAGCCACAAGCCCAATACAAACCTCGACAATGGGGCACTGCAACACAGAAGGGAGGAGAAGACAGGTCCCAAACTACCAGAAGGCAAACTCAATGACTTGCACCTCATCTGGCCAAGCAACACTCTCTTGGCAGCCCCCTTGGGAGGAAAACTCGCACTTTTTTCAGACAACTGGCACATTGTCACAAAGGACAAATGGGCCCTAGACATAATTTTACGAGGATACAGATTCCATTTTCACACCTTGCCAATGAAAAGAGGAATGCCAAACCTGCCACAAAATCAATGGGCAGAGGCACAAAGACAAACTACAGTTCTCATGGACATGAGAGCCATTCAACTGGAACCTACACGAGAGCAAGGCCAAGGATTTTACTCAAGACTCTTTCTAGTTGCCAGAAAGGACAATGCCTGGAGACCAATTCAGGACCTTTCAATTCTAAACACCTTCTTACAAGTATCCAAATTCAAGATGCTAACACTACAGCAGCTTCTTCCCATGTTGGGCAAGAAACCATGGCTAGTAACGCTGGACCTCAAGGAGGCATACCTGCATGTCCCTATCAGACAAAGTTGCAGAAGATACCTCCATTTCATTGCAGGTTCAACCCATTGCCAATTCTCTGCACTGCCCTTTGGCTTATCTACTGTGCCCAGGGTCTTCACAAAATGCCTGGCACCAGTAATTGCATACGGCAGACAAAGAGGAATTCAAATATACCCATACCTGGACGACTGCCTCATCCAAGCAGAAAGCAAGGACATTCTCTTACAACATCTGGCTTTTGTAAAACATCTTCTAAGTTGCCTGGGGTACACAGTAAACGAAAAGAAGTCAAAACTGGTACCCTCACAAAATATGACATTCCTGGGTACCAGCTTGAATACAACGGCCCAGAAGGCTTATCTGGTGCCAGACAAACAACTACAACTGACTCAATATTTCAAAACACTGGCAACAAAGACCCAACTACCTGCAAGAAAAATTCTGCAGGCCTTGGGCTTCATGGCATCTTGCATACTATTAATACTATTTGCAAAGCTGCATATGAGGAAATTACAGTGGTACCTAAAAAGCGTATGGTCTCAACACAGCCACAGCTTGGACACAATGATATCTCTTATTCCCTGCCTACAACAGGAGTTTCTATGGTGGTCACAGGCATGTCACCTCAACAAGGGTCAGCCTTTCACCTTGCCCCCAGCCAGGCAAACTATGACAACAGATGCATCGGACTACGCCTGGGGGGCTCACATGGCAGGACAGTGCGTTCAAGGCGTATGGACTGCAGATCAAAGGAATCTGCACATCAATCAAAAAGAGATGCTAGCTGTACAGAATGCTCTGACAGCCTTCAAGAATCTATTACATCCAGGACAACTTATAATAAGGACGGACAACACCACAGTAATGTGGTACATAAACAAACAAGGGGGTACACACTCCTACCCTATATGCAGGCAAGCAATGACCTTGTGGAACACAGCTCTGGCTTACCAAGTTCAGTTACAAGCTCAATTCCTGCCAGGAAAAAAGAACACATTGGCAGACGACCTCAGCAGAAATATCATGGATCCTCACGAGTGGAAACTGGATCCACAAGTATTTGCAATGATAACTCAAAAATGGGGCCTTCCAGACATAGACCTGTTTGCCAGTCCTCAAAACTATCAGCTAACAAAATTTTGTACAAGGACACTTCACCATCAAGCTTGGAAAGTGGACGCACTCTCATTCAGTTGGAAAAACCTGACAGTATATGCCTTCCCTCCTTTGCCTCTCCTCACAAAGGTGCTTCTGAAAGTCAGAAAGGAGAGACCACGACTGATACTCATAGCCCCAGACTGGCCATGCCAGCACTGGTACCCACTATTGAGGAATATGGCCCAGGGCCCACCTTGGATTTTGCCACAAATTGCCCATTTGCTCACACCACACAGCAAAACAATCAGATTCTTCACAGCCAGCTCAAAACCTTAAATCTGGCTGCATGGCAAATCACCTAAGCATCCAGCCAGCTCCTCTTTCCCAAGCAGTTATGGATGTTATTCTGGAAGCTAGGAGGCCCAGCACCAGGAAGGCCTACTCAGACAAATGGAAAAGGTTTTGCGCCTGGTACCAAGCTAAAGGCCAAAACACACTTCAGCCTCACATGCCTCAGATTCTACAGTATTTAACTGAGATGTTGCAGAAAGGACTTTTTTTTTCTTCCATTAAAATCCATGCATCAGCTATTTCAGCCCACTACAACATGGATCCACCCTTATTTTCACATCCACTTCTAAGGCAGTTCCTCAGAGGGGCAAAAAACATTAGGCCCCCCAGGAGAGCACCTACACCAACATGGGACCTCAATTTTGTTCTGGAAAAACTTACGCTACCTCCCTTTGAACCAGCTTTCTCTGCAGATCTACAGTTTCTATCATGGAAGACTGCCCTGCTGCTAGCAATAACTTCAGCTAGAAGAGTCTCAGAGCTGCAGGCACTAATGGCACTGGAACCTTTCCTCATTTTCCATCAAGACAGAGTTACTCTACGAACTAATCCTTCCTTCATGCCTAAGGTGGTTTCCAGTGTGGCTTTAAATCAAACCATCCACTTACCCACCTTCTTTCCAAATCCACAGAACAAAGGAGAAAGACTCCTGCATTCCTTGGACATTCACAGGCAACTTCGTTACTACTTGGATAAAACTAAGGTTTTCAGAAAATCTGACCAGCTCTTTGTATCCTATGCTACAGCTTCACAAGGGAAGGCTATATCAAAACAAACCATTTCCAAATGGATAGGACATTGCATTCGTTTTTGCTATACCCATCATGGAAAACCAGTTCCTGCTACCATTAGGCCCAACTCTACCAGGGCAACAGCTACATCTACAGCCTTCCTCAAGGGGGTTCCAACCAAGGAGATTTTGGAAGCTGCAACTTGGAGTTCAGTACACACCTTTACCAAATACTATCACTTACCACTTTACTCTAAGACTAGAGCTGGCTTCGCCACTGCAGTTCTGCAGGGCCTTCTAGCCTCCTCTAACCCTCTATGACTCCTCCACCCATCCTTAGCTTTGGGATTCTACCCAAGTGTGATGACTGCAGCAGGGTAACACGATGAACATAGTACAGTTTTGTACCTACCATAAATGTAGATGTTTGAGTGTACACCCTGCTGCAGTCCAGGTTACCCTCCCTCCATCCCCTCTGATCTAACTGGCTAAATCTTTACAATACCTTCCTGATGTATTTGCTTATAGCTGGAGGGATTTTGTGTTTGTGCAAAAATTGCTTAATTTGGCACTAATTACTGACCACCTTTTTGGGGGCACCTGACATCTGAGGCAAGAAAAACTGAAGAAAATGGCGGATGCAATATATATATATATATATATATATATATATATATATATATATATATATATACTATATACCCCTGGCGCACTGATGTCAGGGAAGAAGCGACAGCAACTGACGCTGGACCAAGACTTTGGAATTCCGGCCGACTGCGGGACCGCCTGACGTCAGGATAACCCAAGTGTGATGACTGCAGCAGGGTGTGCACTCGAACATCTACATTTATGGTAGGTACAAAACTGTACTTTTCTGTGACTGGGACTCTGAGTTACATGCATGGCGTACATTACCATCACACTAGAGGGAGATTGGTAGATTTAGGCTGTGGTACTGAGTTAGGTAACAAAAGTAGGATAGGCGCATCTATTTGTATTGTTGCCATGTGTTAGGTGGTGCAGTGGTGTAATAGATAGTGTTGTCACCTCACAGCAGGAGGTTTCCTTGTTCAATTTTTGGCTACAGTGCCTTCTGTGTGGAGTCTGTATGTCCTCCCTGTGTTTGCATGGGTTTTCTCTGGGTGATCTGGTTTCCTCTCACATTGCAAAGACATACAGTAAGTGGGTTGGACGCACTAAATTGGCCATAGTGTGTGGTGTGGAAGAACTACTTTGGCTCTAGATGATTGTCACTTTTGAAGTGACACCCTGACCCCATGTGCAAAAATGGGAAAAAGAAATTGTGGATGGATGGCTGCTCTTTATGTTGCCATAAACTTGAAAATTCCTTGTAAGGACTGCATGATTCTGTCTATGTTACTCCATATTTGTGGCCAAGAACAGTACAGGCCTTACTCTGTGTGTAATGTAAGGGAACAAATAATCAGGGGAAATATTCAAGGCAATGGATGGATGAAGTGCCCATGACTGAAAGTGATTGGCAAGCGTATAGACCAATGAGGGGTTGTGCTCTTCAAAGAGGAGATTGTACACAAGGGGGCACATAGGAAAAAGGAAACATGCACATTCTTTGACAGGGAGCCCACTTCAATAGAGGAAAGGATGCTGCATATATTACATTATTTGCAAAGTCATTCAAATTTAAAACAATAATGAAAATGGATGGTAAATAAAGAAATAGTTAATAAAACTGTTTTGCATAGACAAAATATCTGCTGATAAAATTACTCTGCATTATCACTGAATTTCACTGGTGTAAAACAGAAACAAAAATTGCTTTGAGAATTTATATTAAGAGGTGAATGCAGTATCAGATCTGGCTAAACTTATAAGTTACAACATATTACATATCCTCTTTCTACACTGATATGTAATACATGGTTCATCATTTGGTATTAATGTTCCCGTGCATTTAGGCACATTGTATTTATGATATATTTATGGATACATTTTGCTGACTGGACTGAAGCCCAGTTTCATTAGAGGCTTAAAAGCAAAGGCTGGTTGAGCAACTTGCTCAAAGTCATACAATAGACAAATGCATATGGAAGAAATTAAACCTAGAACTACAGGATTACGCTTGTTAGCAGCTCCTAATCTTAATCCTTTACACTAAACTGCCAGCCATTGAATCAATAACAACTCTATGATATTGTGATTATTATGTTTCACTATTTGTTGTATTGAAATATTGTTAGAAAATGATGCACAGCTGATACCACCCTGCCTGTCTGGCATGGGAAAATATATATTGCACTTTTCTTGTCCTGCCTCTCTCTTATCTGGCTGACTGATTTTCTTAAAACATCTCTGTTCTCAATGCTTCACATAACATTTTAGTCTACCAACTTACCTATTTTAGTTACTAACATTTACTCAGCAATGTTTAAGTCATATTCAAATTTGCATTCCTTGGCTATTTACTTCACTTTATAGAGCTGTTTGTCATCAGTGCTGTTGCATATAGCTAGTTCTCTGCACACGGGCAAACGAGCGTCACACTTATGCTTGTTCTATTTAACCTTACAAGTAGATATTAACTTCACTGTGATTTTAACTCTTTGTATTTTGTATTACTATCAGTTTATCTGTAGTGATGTATCACATTTTCAAAGCTATAACACAGACCAGTAATATCTAATTATATACATGCACAACCCTGAAAATAGCTGCTAGTGAGTTTTGCTGTGATAATGTATCTTCTTTGGCACTTTGACTGGGTCACGGCTGGAAAAGGCCTCTAAACCAGCCCCCTTATCTGGTTGTTATTAAATAAATATGTTACAAATTTATCTCAGATATTCCAGGAAGAATATATGGTAGAAGTATGGTGCATTTGTTTACAGTGAAAATATTAAATAAAATTCTTACAAGCCACATAACATCTAAAGGTAAATGCAAAACAATCAGGAAGATTTCAATACTGTCCACACATCTGTACATAATTGTGTATGATTGGCTAAGAAAACATTGCTAGACCTGTCAGAGAGGACAAAAGGAACATTTTGTCTTTTGACACTGAATGTTTAAAAGGTGCACTATTACTATAAACACTGGTAAGATATAAACTGGCAAAAATAAAATGTAGTTCAAAGTGGGAGACATAACTATACTGCATTGTTATTGCCTTCTGTGTGGAGTCTGCATGTCCTCCCCGCGGTCGAGTGGCGTTCAAAAGACATGTGTGAATGGCCGTCTCTTCGTTGAAGGTTGGGTGTCGGGCTGGCACCTCGGCACTGGAGTTCCGCTGTGGTGACCCCTAACCGGGAAAAGCCGAAAGAAAAACAACAACAACATTAAATGAGAAACAAACAACATTGTTTATTGTTTTATTAATTTATTTCAGTTGTCTACTAATAAATGTCAAATGATATGTTTGTGGGTATCAGGTAATCTGGTTATAGAGGTGATGTTTTACAACAAATATGGAAAGTGCCTGCGGTTCCATCGGGTCTGAATATATGTACTAAAACTCTTATACAGAAGGAGCACTAGCTTTACAATGAAATCAAGTCTCAGTTATGACATGAACATATTTACAACCTGTAGTATGATTTGACATAATGGCTAAGGTGTTTATTTGCAGACACAAGGTACAGAGTTTGATTTTTATCTTTGAAGGGAAATAAAAAGGCCTTCAAGGGAAGGTAACCTAGTACTTATTGTGAATGTAGTAACTATAGTGTGCTGGGTTTGGCATAATGGTTAAGGTCTTTGCCTCATAAACAAAAGGCACTGGGTTTACTTCTTGGCTTGGGTTCCTGGCTAGGTTTACAATGGCATTTCAAGATATTTAGGCATTGTAATCATGGCTGTGTGGTTAAGCTGATGGATTCAAAATCCATTGGGGTTTCCCTGCACGTGGTCAAATCCTGTCAATTAAAAAAAGTGCAGTTTAGTAGAAGGAGTTGGCATAATAGTTAAGGTCTTTACTTCTCAGATACAAGGTTCAGGATTTGATTCTGACCCCTGGTTATTGCCTAGGCTGTATCTACAAATGTATGTGTTCAAATTATATGAGAACTTCAAAATAAAGTGATTTATTATTAAGACTTTTGGCATTGAGAAAACCGATCTTGATATAGTCAAAAGTAGAATTTAATGTGATTTTATTTGCTATGCTGAAATATCTAGTAAACAGATTTTTGTCTAAAAAATGCACTATGAGAACAGGAAAGGCTTTGGCAAGTAAGTAGCAGCCATGGAGTAAAAGGTGCTGGCCATCCCTTGTGAAAGAAGATGGCCGACGAGCCATTACCAACAGATACTGACTCCCCCCAGAATGACACCAACTACTTAGCCAACTGTTGAAGCAAATCAGGACCAGAGTATTTCCTGAATTTGACACATGCATTGTGAGATCCATTATATTTCTATGCTTGTCGTTCAGGGTTTAGTTTGCTTGAAACAATACTAACCATTGCCCTGTCCATCCTCATAAGCAAGTCGTGATGTATCAAGGACAAACACTCAAAGTGGAGATTATAATGAGTTTGCTATGAAAAGCATAGAAACATTGTGCTGACACACTTCAAATATTTTATCCTACTTTATTATGAGCACCAAAAAGCTTTAATAATATTCTGGTGCCTTGGCTTAGAATAGCCTTCAAAGACTCCAAAAACTACTTTGACTTTTCCCATTAGCACCATTGTGTTATATATGAAATAATACATTCCATTAGTCTCCCATATTAAAACATTGTGATTGGGCCATATTTTTCTGCTCTGCTCTGATGAGGGAGAATAATGTTGTAATTGAGGGGTACACAGATTGTCCTAGCTAAGTATAACATGAAGAGCAAGGCATGGTGTGTGCTGTAGGGGAATAAAAAAGTGCCACTCAGCAGAATGCAAACAAAGTGCATTCAACGTGCAAGCCATGCTTTTAATTACTCCAGTCCACACCCTCCACTGCTTCACTGCAATTTATAAAATAATTCCATACTACTTCCTAGCTATGCAACATTTTTAGTAAGTATCTCAACACATTAAAAAGTGAATAAAACACCTCAGAAACAGTTCCAGCACAGATGGTTATTGGCAGTGATACAATATAAAAGAAACAGGTGTATTATTTAACCAGTTATTAAACTCATTAGTTTTCCAATCCACCTTTACGCTTTCAAGTAACAAACTTTATTTTTCCTATTTGTTATTTCTTGCAATTTATGATTGTATTATCTTTTGTACTATCTACACTAAAGTGATGAAATATTTATTTAGACTGGAATAGAAGAATACAGCTATACTGTATGTCATCTGGCAAAAATATCATCGCTTCCCTGCCCCTCAACATAAAGGGCATAAGTAAGTAAAAGCAGGTAAAAGTGACTGATATTTCAGATAAATCATGAAAACGTACACATTTTTCACCAAAATAAAAGTTGGATGCATTTCTAATACTGTTCATTGGGCAGTCTGCTTTGTAATATCCATTTTATAAGCCATTTAATAATCATAGCTCTTGCTGTAAGGAAAAACAGAGTAAATACTTTTGTAAAAGTGCTCATAATAAAGTAGGATAAAATATTTGAAGTATGTCAGCACAATGTTTCTATGCTTTTCAGATTGGTGTGCATTCAGTTTCTGATAAAACTGATGCAAAGTCAATGACCAGTCACAAATACCCCCCCCCCCCCCCAGTTATCCATGAGGAGTTATGGTCAAGGATAAAAATTTGGGAGTGGTATTCTTACTGTATCAATAAACTATACAATACAAAGGCACAGGTACTGACCTGACAGCAGAAAGTAAATCTGCCAATAAATCCATCAATAAATCTTCTGATTGGACCCTGCTTGTTAACCAGCTTTAGACATGGGGCTCACCTGATTCACTCGAAATTCAGATAATAGAATCAGTTCTGTAACATTGATCTCACATTAACTTGCAAAATGTTTGCATTTTATTTGAAATGTAAACTACTGGACAAGGCCATGTGTACCTCCAAATAATTACATATCCTTAGCTGTAACTCACATAAAAAGGTGTAATTGGGGGCTGGCATAATAGTTAAGGTGTTTACCTCACAGAAACAAGATGCAGGGTTTGATTCTCACCTTTGGTTACTAGGTGTGTAGTAGTCTGCAGACTGATTACCTGGCTTTATACATAATGAAACTATGAGATTCAAATCAAAATTGTTACTGAATATACCACACAAGTGCAATTTCTAATAATTCCCTTTGTTATATTTGCAACCCTATCTTTAGACTACACTAGTCTGTTATCCGTGAACTAAAATACTGTTTAAAATCTAGATGGTATGTCAGCTCATCAGATCCCCTTATTTCAGATGCCCAGAATTTGCCTTTATGTTTACATTGCCACAGTATGACTGTTTAGGAAATATCAAAGTATATTAAAATGTTTTTTTTGGTTAGAGAAGACAAAATAAAATGTTTTTGGTAATGGATCTGTCTGTCTTAAAGGCCTTGACCAAACAATAAAATAAATAAAACATTAAGTGCTAGGAACTGGCAAAGTATGTTATAACATACCTAAATATATAATTGTTCCAGTCATAAGTTACAATCTCATCAACATTACAAAGTCCTCATGCTTGCAGTATTATTCCTTATAAACAAATCATATTTTTTTCTGTCTGAAAAGCAGGTAAGATACTTTAAATAAATCCTGCTTCATAAGGTTTAGGTAAGACCTCCAACTGCAAAAATAACATGTAGTTTTCCATCAATGATATTTAATAACTGTCTGTAGAACTTATTAAATATTGTATTTAAATTAAGGTTTCCAGTTCACACGCTCCATCAACAAGCAGTCACTTTGTGTGGGGTGTCGATATTAGAAAGCTTTGCGTCTCAGAATGTGTCACTGTGTTACTGATATGAGAGTGTCTCTTTTTCAGCATATCTGTCATCCCTTTGATGGAGACGCAGTCCAACTTGACCTCCAGACTGCCTCTGACTTCAAGCTGTCACTGCTCACATTTTTATCTTTGTCACTTTGACACATAAATTCTTTCACATTAGCGACATGGAATGGAGACAGGCTGTCTCTTTACTATCTCTGACCCACTCATTAGCACTGCTTGTTAGAAATGAAAAAGTGGTAACAGCATGAATGCTCAGTAGCACACAACGATCTAAAAGGTGAGAGGTTTTTGGAATTTTCCTTTCTTGCCATAGAGATTCCCCTTTCCTATTTCTCCCTTGAAGTTCATCTACAGGAAGATGTAAGGAAGAGACAAAAACACAAAATTTTTAGCCCATTCCTAAGGCACAAGCTACTTATATCTAAGGTACATAGGATGCGTTTTAATAGAACAACTAACTATCATTAACGTAAGTCTAGAAGTTTGGCATAAAATGACGTAGCTAAAAAAATCCAAATGCCACACCAGTTTAGTTTAGATTTTAGAGGTACATATAATTATGCCAAGTTGTTTAAGCCTAACCAGTTATGAACATATTAAAAATATTTTCATCACATATTTGTTGCAAGCAGTTGTATACATACAGGGCAGTTAAAACTGCCATACTAAAAGTAGTGGCACTTAAATCTTTTCTTCTTTATGCATATTACTGATGATGTGTTTAGTCAGGAAGGGTCGAGTACAGCCAGCTAAATTAATTGTGCATTTTCTGAATTATTTTTGAAGA
>NC_056729.1:1514226129-1514233629 GCF_019279795.1 Protopterus annectens | reverse complement strand
ACTTCCCGAGCCTGCACCCTGGTGCACCCTGGGACCTTGGCAGCTGTAAAACACTGACCCCCAGAACCAATATTATGCCTTTTAATTATGTCTGCTTAAAAATATGTCACGTTCACACTGTAGTCGGTAAAAGAGGTCCGCTCATGTTTCACTCAGGACTGTAGTCGCTACTCCTTCAGTGGAAACAAGGAAAACTAGTAAAAGCCAGCATTATGTTTACCTCAGAACTCTACCGCTGGCTAATTTTAAAACAGCAGACAAGGATATTTTATTTGCAATCTTGTTTCAACCATAAATATTGTGTTGCTATGAAGATAATATTTATGCTGTGGTCTATATGAACTAATTTTAAATGTTACGTTAACATTCTCATGCATTCCAGACTAGAATTAACAAATATTCAACTATTTATTTGTTTATTTACGCATGTAAATCGTGTTCTATATTTTGTAAATAGTTTTAACCAATGTGTTGAAAAATGTATTTTAGTATTCTTCAATGTTAACTTTATTGTAACCTTAAACATTATTTCTCTGTATTTGTCTTGGAGCTTTTCTCCCCGGGCCTCTACTGAAAATGGACATATATCCAGTTAGACTAGCCCGGTCAACAAATGTAAAATAAATGTAAAATAAAATAAATAAATAAATAAAAATGTACATTTGTTAACCAAGGACTTCTAGCTGAAAAAATGCCATTTTAGCCGAGTCTCAGGGAGATAACTCCAAATAAACTTTTCTAGACAAAACACTAAATAATAAAATGGATACAAAATATAGTGTAAGATTCTGAATATACAAGAATGGTAGCATATATAGTTAAACACATAAAATGATCAGGCCAATAAGTTTTTATCATATGTACATTAAGGAATGTGTTTTCTGACTGATAACACATTTGTACAGTTAGTGGTTTTGCAAGCTGGAATTCTTATTTTTCCACACGTAAATACTTTTTGAAAGAAATAAACATTTTTTATTACTTTTAACACATGAGAATTTGAGAGTAAAATTAGGATTATTATAGAAGTTTTTTATTTTGTAACTGGCATTTAATGAATTAACTAAACAGGGAGAATCTGAGTCCTGTGCTTACAATTGGAGCACCTCAATGAATTGCCAACAGCAAGGCAAACAAAATAAAATAGAACAGAAGAGAACAGAACATATGACATGGTCTATAACACTAAACGCTGCATCTATGCTGCACATCTAAGAATAAGAGAATAACACAGCATTACAAATAAAAATAAATATTTTCTTGAAAGTTTCCTCATATGACCTAAAATATGCATTTCATCCCCTTCATCACCGCAGTCTCAGAAAACTGGACAGCAACATTAAAATAGGCGAGTTTGGACCCCAAACAGCTAAATACATGTGCTTCCAATATATTCTTTATATATATATATCTATATATATATATATATATATATATATATATATATATATATATATATATATATATATATATATATATATATATATATATATATATATATATATATATATATATATATATATATATATATATACACATATATAATATATATATATTTATAGATATATACATATATATATATATATATATATATATATATATATATATATATATATAAAACATACTTTTAACAGTAATATAAACATGCTGATGATGTTTTCCAGTGTAACAACACATCTAATTTTCAATTATTCTACACCAGCCTACTTATATAAGTCATCATCATCATCTTCTTTTGGCTGCTCCCGTTAGGGGTCACCACAGCAGATCACCTGTTTCCATTTCTTCCTGTCCTCTGCATCTTGCTCTGTCACACCAACCACCTGCATGTCCTCTCTCACCACATCCATAAACCTTATCTTAGGCCTTCCTCTTTTCCTGTTACCTGGTAGCTTCATCCTTAGCATCTTTTTCCCAATATACTCAGCATCCCTCCTCAGCACATGTCCAAACCAACGTAATTGTGCCTCTCTGGCTTTGTCTCCAAACCTTCCAACCTGGGCTGACCCTCTAATATACTTATTCCTAATCCTGTCCACCCTCGTCACACCTAATGCAAATCTTACCATCTTTAATTCTGCCACATCCAGCTCAAACTCCTGCCTTTTTGTCAGTGCCACTGTCTCCAACCCATATAACATAGCTGATCTCACTACCCTCTTGAAGACCTTCCCTTTCACTCTTACAGGTACTCGTCTGTCACAAATCACTCCTGACACTCTTTTCCACCCACTCCATCCTGCCTGTACTCTCTTCTTCACCTCTCTAACACACTCACCGTTACTCTGAACTATTGACCCCAAGTATTTAAACTCATCCACCTTTGCCACCTCTACTCCTTGCATCCTCACCATTCCTCTATCCTCCCTCTCATTCACACACATATATTCTGTCTTAGTCCTGCTCACCTTAATTCCTCTTCTCTCTAGAGCATATCTCCTTCTCTCCAGAGTCTCCTCCACCTGTTCCCTACTCTAACTACAGATCACAATGTCATCTGCAAACATCATAGTCCACGGGGACTCCTGTCTGATCTCGTCTGTCAGCCTGTCCATCACCATTGCAATTAAGAAAGGGCTCAGAGCTGGTCCTTGATGTAACCCCACCTCCACCTTAAACGCATCCGTCACTCCCACCGCAGACCTCACCGCTGTCACACTACCCTCGTACATATCCTGTACCACTCTTACATACTTCTCTGACACTCCTGACTTCCTCATACAATACAACAACTCCTCTCTAAGCACCCTGTCATATGCTTTCTCTAAGTCTACAAAAACACAATGCAACTCCTTCTGACATTCTCTGTACTTCTCCATCACCACTCTTAGAGCAAAGATCGCATCTGTAGTGCTCTTTCCTGGCATGAAACCATACTGCTGATCACTAATCATCACGTCCCTTCTTAACCTTGCTTCCACTACTCTTCCCAACACTTCATGCTGTGACTGATCAATTTTATCCCTCTGTAGTTACTACAGCTCTGCACATCACCCTTATTCTTAAAAATCGGTACCAAAACACTTTTTCTCCATTCCTCAGGCATCCTCTCACTTTCCAAGATTTCATTAAACAATCTGGTTAAAAACTTCACTGCCATTTTACCTAAACACCTCCATGCTTCCACAGGTATGTCATCTGGGCCAACAGCCTTTCCATTCTTCATTCTCTTCATAGCTATCCTTACTTCCTCCACTGTTGGTAGATTCAACTGCAAATCTCGATCGGTTGTTTATTTGGCTTGCTGCCAATCTTGCCCAGCGTTTATGTGGGCAAGACTGACAGAGGTTTTAATGAAATAATCTATGAGCATTTATACTGTATTAGGAAAAACAAGTGTGAAAATGCTTTGGTGAAACATGTTAATGACCACCCTCAGCACAGTTTTAATTTTAGGGTGTTAGGACAGGTTTCCTTTGACATCGGGGGGGTCCTTTCCAACTATTACTAGAGCGCCTAGAAGTGATTTGGCAGCTGAAACTCTGTTCATATAGACTTCCAGGTCTCAATGACAGAGTAAGTTTAGCTTGCATTTTGAAACTTAGAAGTATGCAGAGGTAATTTTATCATTACTACTTTTCATTTATTATTTTTTACTTTTTACCTTTTGTCATTAAAAAGGTTTTATATACTATGTTTTTTGGTTTCAAACATTTTAAACATTTTATGTTTACATATATTTTCATTTTGTTTTGTTTTTAAAATACATTTTTCATAGATTTGACTTTTGTATGCAGTAGTACTTTAAGAAGTTTTGAGACCAGCTTTTTCCCACACATTGATGTCAGTGAGTTTTAACCAGTTGATTGGTACATTCAAATGTATCATGTGTTGTTAATTGTGTATTTAAGGAGTTTTTTTACATTTGCTATCTTTTGATGTCTGTCTGAAGAAGTTCAGTCTTTTTGAACGAAAAGTGGATGTTAATAAAACACTTAACATTGGATTTTTTGCTGCTGGTTCTGCTGACGTGGATTTTGTTTTATTTATTTCAGTTTGTTTTAATTTTTCTGTTGCTTCAGTATCCTTACTTCCTCCTTGCTAATCCATTGTACTTCATGATTTACTATCCCTACATCATCCAACCTTCTCTCCCTCTCATTCTCTTCATTCATCAACCCCTCAAAGTACTCTTTCCATCTCCTCAACATACTCTCCTCGCTTGTGAGTATGTTTCCCTCATTATCCTTTATCACCTTTACCTGCTGCACATCTTTCCTAGCTCGGTCCCTCTGTCTAGCCAATCGGTACAGGTCCTTTTCTCCCTCCTTAGTGTCCAACCTTTTATACAACTCTTCATATGCCTTATCCTTAGCCTTCACCACCTCTCTCTTTACCATGCACCTCATCTCCTTGTACTCCTGTCTACTTGCTTCATCTCTCTGACAGTCCCACTTCTTCTTTGCCACCCTCTTTCTCTGTATACTCTCCTGTACTTCCTCATTCCACCACCATGTCTCCTTGTCGTCCTTCCTCTGTCCAGATGTGATACCAAGCACCTTTCTAGCCGTCTCCCTTACTAGCTCTGCTGTAGTTACCCAGCTATTTGGTAACTCTTCACTGCCACCAAGTGCCTGCCTTAACTCATCCCTGAACTCCACCTCACAATTATGTATATTGTAGGTAAAGAATTTTCCAAGAATGTTTACATATAACCCTGGATCCATGAGACTTGCAAATACTGTACTCTGCTAATACAGGTTTTCTAATTCCTGGGTGAGTTGATATTCCAGCTAAGATTTCCTTCCTCTAGTCTCTAACCACACCTAGGCCTTTACTAGCAGTAGGTACCTGGGAAGACAATCTATGATTTCTGATGTTGCTATACTAGAGGGAGTAATCCCATTGCTCAAGCATAAGTGCTGTGGTGAAATGTTTGTTGCTAGCCTAGTTCAGACTTCATAGCCCAACCTGTCGTATTTCGATTTGTCTTCTGATACATTTTACCATCTGCCTTCTGGTGCATTCTAGCAGCAAAGTATTTATTTGTTTGGATGTTCTAAGAGTGACAGATTCAAGTGTACATATAGAGAAAGTGAGCTGGTTGCATCCCTAACTGTGTTTGTGCCAAAAGCGTGAAATGCAATTTGTGAATTACAGGTACATGTGTACATGAGCAACAGGCAATTATGCAACTAAGAAAGTGGCTGAGAAGGTCACCAGCTGTTATATAGTTAAGGGACATACAGGTAAGTGCAAACCCATGTTCACTTCACTTTCAGTATTTTATGCAGAGGTATGAAATCTTGGTAAGAAGTGCTAAGTGTTGCAAATAAAGGCCCTTCTGTATGAATTAAGCAGTCATATTATGCACTGAAGTTGTGCATACTCATGAACTTAACTCAACAGTTATAAAGATAACCTGAGCAAATCTTATAACTAAAAAAGATCTTGTGAGAACTTCTCAGGTTTACATTTCATACATTGCAGGAATGGTTAGTTTTCAGGATTTTCAAATTTATAGTGGTTGTTTTACAGCTTACTAATGTTGTTTTCACTTAAGCATAATTTTTTTTTGTTTTGTGAGTTAAATTTCTCACCCAGTGCAGACAAGCATAAAGGTTTATTGTTTCATGATTTAAATTTCTCATCCTATGCACACACAGCCTGACAAAGGGCATATGGCAGTTCAAGTTCAAGTATTTGCAAAACTAATGTTGGTTCGATAAAAGGTGAGGTATTCCACAACTGCTTGAGTAACAAGACTCAAAAACTACTGTCTCAAAGTTAGAGAGACTTGATCATCCTGTAACCTGGCTAGACAACTACTCGTGTTTAAATTTGAATATGAGTTCTGTCAAGGAGCTTTTGCAGCCTATCCCTAACACATTATTTGAGTTTAAATGAGGTAAACATGGCCGCCATACTGAGGGAGTGGGAGGACGTGAGAGTATAGATTAGGGCACCAGTCAGGAAGGGACTTTTAACTTTAGGGAACAGGAGGGGAGATTTTTGGTTTCAGGAGCAGGAAGGGAGTTTTAGGGTTAGGAAGCAGGAAGGTAAAGGGAAGGTAGCCTTAGGGTTTAGGAGTGAGAAAGGAGCAGGAAGAGAGAGGGAAGGGAGTTTAGGGTTAGGGGTGAGAAGAGTGTTTAAGAATTAGAGTTAGGGTTTGGGTATGGCTTTAGAGTTTTGTAGGATCAGGTGATGGGAGGACTAAGTAGTTACAGGAGATTGAGTTTGTGGGAGTTGGAGCACCTGTGTTTTCAAGCAAGTGGCAGTGAGCAAGTGTGTCATGAATAAATAGCACTCGAGCATGTGCAGCAGGCCTATAAATGTATTACATTAAGCCTGTGTTCTAACATCTTTGTATTTTCTGTTAATGGACCAACTCATCATTTCTTAAGAGTAAGGGCCCACCCCAACAATACAAAATAACTGACTCAGGTTAGTGGCACACAGTGTCATTACCAAGGCAGCAGAGGATCCTGGGAAAAGAAGGTAACATGCCTTTTGGTAAAGATTGCTTGTTAGCTGGACACTTTATATGACCACTGTACATTGAATAGTTGCAGCCATGCTATCCTTTGTAGAACAAGGCATAGTGCTGATACAGATGGCAGCACTTGCTGGACAGCAGATCATTTTGCCTTGTAGGCATATGTATACTTGTTATAGGGGTCATTAATTCAGCTATATAAAGTAGGTATCAATGAACAGAGAAAATATTTCCCAACTACACATCCTTCACAGCTACCTGTGAAGTGGGAATAACATCAGCATTATATATGTTTGGGGGGGGGGGGGGGGCACTGTATCAAACCCAGTGAAAAATTTACAGGGAAAACAAACAGTGTTAAACTTTAGTAATGCCATTGCCAGAACAATACCTTTCACACTCTTGTCATTTGCTATATCAGTCTCCATTAGCAAACTGTGTGACTCTGAGCAAGTGATTTAAGTAGACTGTGACTTTGGGTCATCACTGAAAAGAATCATTTGCTCATAGTAGGCTTACTCAATTACAAATGAAGAAGAAAAATGCACATAAAAGCAAAACGTGCCTAAAATGCAGCAGACATTCTCCCATGTATATACTCAAAGCAAACTCATTTTTGTATTTCTCTATGGCCCTTTATATTGATTTTCAATATTTTATTTATTTATTTATTTATTTTATTTATTTAACATTTGTTAACTGGGAAAGTCCGACTTGGAACAAAGCCAATTTTCAGTGGAGGCTTGGGGAGAAATGCTCCAGAATATATATATAATATATAATGATAATAATATATAGAAGTTAGATCAAGCCAACCTTGTTGGCTAGGCTTACATAGGATAGGCCCTTGGGCCGATAGCCTAGTACCTACCTATGAACCTATGAACATATGAATCAAAAGTAGACAGCATAAATTATTTAGAAAAATCATGTGGAAATTTTATTACAGACAGAATCTCTGCTCATTCTTACAAACAAACCTAAATTGTCATTAGATAAATCTTGTCTAATAAAAATGTACCACTGGTACAGAATTTTTTGCTTTGAAATAGGACTTGTATTCA
>NC_056729.1:1514211129-1514221129 GCF_019279795.1 Protopterus annectens | reverse complement strand
CTGCTGATATTTGTTCAGTACACAGAGCTGGGCAGCATATCAATGCTACTGTTAAGAAACAAAAGAAAAGTTATGCCTGTTACATGTTAGGAAAAACACTGCCAATGGAGCACTGTGTGGTGTAGTAAAGCCTGCTACCACCACACTGTACTTGCCCTATTCCTACACAGTGTTGCTGCTGAGCTCCCACCACTGAGCGATCATACAGAACCAGATCCTTTCATTATCCTAGCTGTGCCATCATGTCCGATGGCTGTGACATCATTAGGAGTTGTGACATCATTAGGAGTCACAGTCAGGCATGATGGCAAAGTACAGTGCAGCATGGGAAAATATTTATTAATGCATACAAAACATAACTTACTGAATAATGTTTGCCTACAATGTCATACTATAATGCATTTTCAGGCAGCACAGCAAACTGCATCTGATTTTTAGCTGAAGGGTGGGTAGGGATGTGGGTTGGATACAGAAGCAGTTATTGCATAATGGCACAGCATGCTCTCCTGTGTACAGTTTATAAAAAGTATTGTTGCATTGTATATCACCATTAAGGACCATAGTCCATGTTTGTGATCCTGAATAACAGTCAGCTGTGCATGAGCGAGTAAAATACTCACTGCATGCAACCCCCTCCCCCCAATTTGTATTAGTAGAGTGTGAATGTCATACTTTCTGTATGGGCAACAATGCATTGTGCATCACCATTAAGGACTGTTGTCCAGATCTGTGATCCTG
Organism: Protopterus annectens; assembly: GCF_019279795.1. Classification (NCBI taxonomy): domain Eukaryota; kingdom Metazoa; phylum Chordata; order Ceratodontiformes; family Protopteridae; genus Protopterus; species Protopterus annectens. Next base: position 1,514,220,391 of record NC_056729.1, on the reverse strand, counting down.
AGTGACAATGTAATAAAAGTAGTGCAATGTACAGAGTGCTTGTATACTACTGTGCACTGTGTGACTCACAAAATCAGAGGATCTAGTCTGACCTCCATGAGGTCAATATTCCATATGAACTCTATGGAAGGATATGAACCACATGATATGGAGTTCACTCCAGCTATCTCATTAACCTTAAAGCTATATGCCATATATCATTAACAGTCTCTCAACACATTCTTATGTAATTTACAAATTCTCCAATTCATCTACTTAATTGTAAAAGTTTTATTTTTATTATAATTCCTGTATCATTTTTTCAATAAGCATTTGTTATAATTTTTATCAGTGCCTGGTGCAAGATTTTTTATTTCATTTAATTCAATTGGATCTCATTCAATTCTGATTATCAATCAGGCCAGTCAGACTATCTAAATATTTTTGAATCTCAAGTTGATCACCTAGTGGGGTTACAGTACTTGCAATTTTAGCATAACCTTCAAATTTACTAGTATAGCATCTACCTCTTACCAGAAAGAGGAAATAAATCTATGCAATAAGGGAACCAACACTGATCACTGAGGAGCGCCCTTTGAAATTTTAAATTCCATGGACTGTCTACCATTATTACATACCTTTGCTTTCCTATCCTTTAGCCAATTCATTATACATTTAATTCCAGTACTATCAACCTTTCATTTCTTTAAAGTCTTGATTATTACAAGCTACAGAACTGAATCATAGGCTTTGCAAAGTCCTAGCATATCACATCCATTACTATATCTTCATCCAAATACTGGTTATCTTCAGAGCAAAACTTTAATTAGTTACTGTAGACCTACCTATGGAGAACCCCTGCTGATGTATATCAAAGAATATTAATTCAGCAGAACTTTGCATAACACAAATAATAGTTATCTTGAAACACTTAACAACCAGACAACCAGAGTAGTGGAACTAATTTGTCTACAACTTTCTACCTTATATTGTACTTGTTTGCGCGCGCACACACACACACACACACACACACACACACACACACACACACACACACACACACACACACACACACACACACGTACAGGCACACGCACACGCACATGCACACGCACACACATGCACACACGCACACACACACGCTCACAAAACTGTCAAGTTAAAGTAATATGCCTTGCAGCCGTGATTCTAAGACTGGGTCTCTGGATCTAACCAAAAGGTACCTTGGTACTAATAGTTCAGGAAGGCAGGAGTGAAATCTGTCACTTACATAAAGGCCTCAGTGTGGGAGGAATTTAGTGAAGTGAAGGAGAATAGCTTCTGGATGCCATCAGAAAGGTTCTCTTAAATCATATAGTGATTCAGATTGTAGGGAATGGTACTGCAGTAGAAATTCTCAATAACAATAAAAGACTCCAGCCTTGACTGTGGACAGGGTCAGCGATGAAGGATTAATTTGAGCAGTTTCTACACTCTGCAGATATGCCCCTCTTTGGTGAAGTAGTGCCAGAAACAACCGGTGCAATGACTAGGTGCATTTTTGTAGATGAGATCACTGCAGCAATTAAATTGTTCCACTTTGGTAAGGCTGCAGCAGGGAATGAGTTGGTATTGCAAATGCTACAAATGCTGTATGCTATTGCAGTTTCAGAGTTAATGCACCTTTTCATTGTAGTATAGAATGTCTGGGACAGTTCCATCACAATTACCAATCCAGAATGGTGGTTCCTATTTTTAGCAAAGGGAGGAGAAGGTTATATTCCAGTTGTAGATTAATCATGTATCGCATCCTTCTTAGAAAGCCTTCACCAGAGTGCTGGAATGGAGAATTTGTCTGACAGTTCAACCTTAACATTTAAGAATAGCAGAGCAGGTTTCATTCTGTTTGTGGGAAAAAATGACAACTCCTTTTCCATACACAGATAATGTACAGTCATGGGAATCTGCCAGTATTTGTACTATATGTGTTTTTGTGGACCTGACCTACTCGGGAATATCTTGTGTGAAGTGCTACTTTGACTCTCTCCTCCAATGACTACTGCTATCGTCCATTTGCTTCCTGTATTTGAAATATGTGATTTTTATCAACATTTCTGAGGTTAAATCAAATATCTTCAAGGTATGTATGGGCTTCTTTCAGTAGTTTTATTTTGTCCTCCCTCCTGTTTAGAATTTTCATGGTTATGGTAACAGAAGGAGAGCAAGGCTTGAAAATCTGCCATTTTGGGACAATAAGGGCTGCACCTGTAGTCTGCAGGCAGTATTATACTGTTGACCTAAAGTTACTATGATCTACTGTGTGCAAAGGAATGGTTTCCTGCTTAGTATGAAATGCATGGGATGAGAATGACATATCATGGAGATCATTTGCTTCAGTTGAAGATGAGCAGCTACTCTGAGTGTAGGAATATAGGCAGGTGCTTGTTCATTAGAGACAACTTTGAACATTATCAGTGGGTGGGAGTAGCAGGGGCTATTGTACCCGAGCACGACAGTGAAGTCACATGTCAGTCATCTTACTAGTCATTTTATGTCCCCATCCACAGAGGTAGCCACAGTCACTAGATCAGATATACAGGCACCAGAAATGAATTGCTTCTAAGTGTTGCTGGGCTTACTGTCCATGGCAGGGTGATGAGCTAAGTGATCCAGAAATATCACGGAACACAATTAGTGTTCTTCTGGCTAACAGAATAAGTTGACCTGGCTAGTGAGTATGGCTTCTGGGCTTCTCTCATGACATTTATACCAGGAATGCCCCACTGAGAGATGTTCTAGTACAGGCCCAACTCAGGACATGCAGGACAGATCAATGCCTCTTGCTGGAAGCATATAGGGATCTTATAAGATGATGGGAAGATTGTTTGTGACACGAGGTGCATCAGTTCTTCTCTGTGACATACTACTGCTGGTAAAAGACATGTCTGACCTTCACTTCTCAGCTTTCAGCCCCCTTACCCTTCACCAGGATTACCAGTTTTAAAAAACTGTGTGTGTGTGTGTGTGTGTGTGTGTGTGTGTGTGTGTGTGTGTGTGTGTGTGTGTGTGTGTGTGTGTGTGTGTAAATATGTCAGTACATGTGATTAGGTTCTCTTCAAGTAAGAGGGATATAGTTGTCACTGATTTTATTTCAAACCAGAACACAGTATACATGCATTACATATATTTTATCTATTTATTTATATCTATATCTATCTATATATATTCATATACACAGACACATACACACACAAACATATAAATATAACCCTGCAGCCATGATGGATAAAACAGCAATAACTGAACAACCTGTTTACAATATTACATATATTACATTACATATTTACAAACAAAAAACTTCTTACCATCACTGCAAAATAAATATCATCATGACCCTGAAGCTTCCTGTCATATGACAGGGTTTTATTCATTTTCTTTTCCTAAAATTTTGCCTTTTATCTCTCATGTAACAGCATTGTATGTAGGCTAGCATTTCAACTATAGGATACCATGGTAGGTAGGACTTGTCTCTGCTTTTGCTCTCCCCCTGCAGGGCAGAATGTGTAATTGCTTTACTGCCAGATTGCCTGAATCTGCAACCTTTATAAGGATAGCACAGATCTGTATAAGCACTGCAGTTATATAAGGCTCTTTTTTATCTTCTGATGGGATTTTTTGTGCATTTTAAAATGATGTTATTAAGGGCACTGCTTCCAGGCCAACAATAACCAAACCAGAGACTTGTCACTCCGTCTTCCAACTCCTACTTAGAAGAAGCACAGAACTATGTAGACAATGAGGTCATTTATACCCACTAATGTTTCCTGATAACCCGATTAAGAAAGTGTAGTTTATTTAGCCTGCTTCCATTTAATTATCTAATTTGTCTGCTTATGATGGACATGGCTATCTCGCCGGCACTTTAGGACTGCAATCACACATTGGACTCATTTCTGTCTTTCACTCCCCAGGTGCATTTAGTTCATTTGGCTTGCAGTCTCAGGCACTCATAAATCAGTGAGGTGCTGGAAGCCTTCTCATTTAATTCCCCAAGTTTATAACTAAAGAAAAAAAGAGACCAGCACAGAATTATAGCTGCATTTGTATAGTGGCTCTCTAAAGAGCCAAAGGGCCAAGCTTACAGCATCAGTTAATAAATAAAAATAAAAATTAACTTAGTGACAGAAGCTGCTAGCAGGCTTTCTGTCTGGATAGCTATGAATACAAACCTAAATCCTGCGTAATCTGAGATGATCTGGCATTCCTTTTTGCCTGAATTATGTGGGGTTACATAATATTTGAAGGCTGTGGGGCAACAAAATAAAAAAAAATATTCATTTTCATAGAAATAGACGAACTGAAAAGAAGTCAGGCAGTGGTACTGGGCATATGTATGCCTCTGTAAACAAGAGTTAACAAATAACAGCATTACGTATAGTAGATTTTTAACTATTGTTTAATTATGACAAGTACAAGGTCAGTGTTTGCACTTTACTGATAGGGGAATAATTAGACCAAATGGATTGAGAGCTTTTATTTATCCTTTGTTGACCAGGTTAGTCCTGCTATACTAGTGACCTCTTTCCAAGATGACCCAATCTGGTATTTATACTACTAGATGAAATTTGGTTAGGCCATCAGCCACCAACTCAGACAGATGGGGCCTTAATGTGTAATTTAAAGGAAAGCACACTCAGGATAGCAGTATCATATTTATGCTACGTTGCAGTATGTGAAATTAATCCATGCACCTGGAGTAGGGATAGAACTCATAGCCTTCTGATCTGCCAGCACCAAAGGTTATGTGTACTTTCTCTTGCATCACACTGGAAACATGGCAGACACCCACCTATGGGCAAGAAGCACAATGTTTTTTTTGGGTGAATGAATCATCATTTAGGACTACAAAGAAGGGTCTGTAAAAAAGGTGTACCCACTGAAATGAATAGGAAACTTTGCCACAGAGTATTGTAAACAATAGCAAAGACCACTAGCTTGGTTTGCCACCTTTTATAAAAGGTACCTCAATATGATAAAGTACTGAGAAGCTAACATCTCCGAAGCACATATTTTGGGCAAGTGTAAAAATGTTTGTGGGTAGGTTACTTAGTCAAAGGAAAAGTGGCAGAGCCACAAGTCCGGCCAAAGGAAGGTGGTGAATTAAAAAAAAAAAAAAACTTTATGATGGCTCATCAAAGGATTTCAAGGGCCTTTGCCTCTGACATGGAGTGACTTCAGGGCTGATTTTATTTTGTGTGGGATGCAGGAGATTGTTACTACAATAAATTAATGAGGATGTATTATTAAAAGAATCTAAATCTGGATAACAATCTATATATATAAGTAATGATAATGTTGTCTTCCCTGTGGGAAGGAAATCAACAATGTATTAAAGTGAGGCATAATGCAGAATTAAGTGCCATGAGTATCACACTGTACCCTGGCAATGTTGTGTTCAATGCTTTCCCTGTATGTAACACAGCATTGACTAAATCATTTGTAACTGACTAAACAAGAACTGTCAGATCTATGTTTCCTGTCTGATGAAAGGCTAAATAATTATCCCTTGTTGGATTGTTGTTAGTGTCAGACTGCTTTGTTCTTCTGTGGGGAGAGTTTCATTATCCCCTATTATTGCATAAATGTAGCATTAAAATATATATGATTGAGAGGTGCAGGGTCTTTCCTTCCACATGGGCGATATAGTGGGGTTTACCCCCTGCAAAATTGCTTACGTACATGTTTGCAGGTAGGTTTTAGAGGACGAATTTTCTCAGCCTTTTGTGGTCAAACAACATTTTACTATCAATGAACATTATTTTTTCATAAGGAAAGCATATTAGGAATGTATACATATATAGGTGATTGCTATGACACCATACTGTGACACAGTTATGGAGATAACACACAAGGTAATGATATGCTGTGTATTTACAGACATGCTGTGATCGACATTACAAATTCAGAGACCCAGACTAATGCACATGTGTATTCCCACATTCATATGCAAGGATACATAAACAAATGGACCCCAGAACACAAACAGACAAATGCAGACAGAAGCTAATGGAGCTCAATTTTGTGGTGCACACACACACACACACACACACACACACACACACACACACACACATATGCATACACACATGCACACGTGCTCACTCACAAATGCACATACCCCATACACGCATTCTCTCTCTCTTTCTCTCTCTCTCACTCGTCTTTTAAAATCATAACAAATTTTTTTAGGGGGGATTAAACCATTATTGTACTATGACTGGCCATATCACATGACCTATATGAAGAAAAATGGCTTCTCTTTAATTATATACGTGTGCATGATATAAGGCTGAATACCACACAGGCACAAGGTCAGTATGGAAGGATAAAAAATAATGGTGCACAGCGGTGGTAATGCCACTCAGGGGTGGCTCCACTACTAACCTCAGGAATTACAGGCATATCAGCCTGATTAGTCTCATATGTAAAACTATAGGGAGGAATATCTTCCAGATCCAAAAAGGTCATTGCCCCATTATAGCAAGAAATAATTAAGCCAATAATTGTATGAAATGCCCCTTTTGGGATGCACCTAACTAGACATACCAAAACTAGAAAGACTCCAGATATTCCTAACTTAAGAAGTTCACTCGCTTAAAACCCTAATCTAGCAGAAAAGTCTGGAAGCACTGTTTCTTTAATCAGTATCTTACAAACTCTTGAGGGAAGATCAAAGTCCTGGATCTTTTGTATGTCTACAAATCAGTTAATCCCACAAATACCAGAACAAGGAATCTAAATCCTCACCAGCAGATAAATAAAACACTTGGGAGAAATATGTTCATTATACATCACATTCCGTACCTCTAGAATATTTTACCACTGCAAATTAATCAGTGTAATATATTGTCTTCGTTCAAGTGGGAATGTTTCAATGACTGATAGGTATTCAAAAACTCCTCCTTGGTTTGATTGGCCTGACACCCTTTGAGTGAGGATGCTCAGTCTGAGGGTGCATACTGTCAAGGAGCAAATGACCATGAGGGTCACCTGCCTTGCACTTCCAAAGATCTTATGATTAATGAGCGAGTGAGCCCTAAGTGATGATACTCGGGGTGATGAGAGCTTGATCAAGGGTGTTAGAAGGAATTTGTCCTAAGAAGAAACAAATTGGGGTGAGGGGACAAAAGGACAGGCAAACTGTAAATATTTTTGTGGACAATTTTCTTGGTCATTTGTTTCTTAATTATTCTTGCTTTGGTGAACATATTAGCGCATACTGTAGCTTCTGCTGAATCTGAAGTTTGTGAATGGGGTGAATAGGTTGTTATCACATAAGAAAGGAATGTGGAATGACAGTGAATGACTTCCATAGTCTGACCCAAGAATGATGCACTGTCTGTGAAGATACAGTTTGAAAAAGAAAGCAAGGAGTCAGCATAAAAGCCTGAAGAAAAGAGGAAAACCTGACCTTTCAACCCTTCTCCTTCTTGCCCATATTTGGCAAAATATTAGAAAAAAGACCAGTTTACACTAGGTTATGCAAACTAACTCCAAACCTATAAATCCTCTAGCCCAGATGCCATGGCTACTGAACTCAACAAAGCACCCACACTGCTTCATACACATACACATACACATACAAATGCACATTCACATACACAAACACATAAACTCATACACATACAGGTATACATACACATACTGAGACACATACACATACAAATGCACATTCACATACACAAACACATAAACTCATACACATACAGGTATACATACACATACTGAGACACATACTCATACACAAACACACCTACACAAACACACACACACGCACACACACACAAATGCATACACAAACACATACTCATACACATATACACACTCATACACATACACATACATGCATTCATACACATGCACATACTCATACACATACATATATATGCACATACAAACACTCAGAAGCATACATATACACAAATCCATACACATACACATACCAGGGTCTATATTATGCGATTGAATGACCACAATAGCGAATGCTCTAAAGAGAGAAAATGCAGCATATTGAAACCATTATTGTGGGGGACTACGCCCTCCACACCCCCCACTAAATATATATACCAACTCCAAGATCGCACTACAGTGAAGAAAGGGCAAATATTCCGTTCTTCACTGTACCATGCTCCCACAAAAAGCACTTTGGTGTGCTGCATTTTCACTCTTTAGAGCATTTGCTATTGTGATCATTTGATCACGTAATATAGACCCCACATACCCATACTCATACCGATACACATATTCATACAAATACATATAGTCATACAAATACTAGTACTCATACACATACATATACACATACTCATACACATACACATACACATATACCTACACACACAACATACACATACTCATACACATACACATACTCATACACATGCACATGCATATATACATACTCATACACATCTATGACCTTTCGCTGTCTCGAGAGACAATGAAGTTTGCATCACAAAATCAGTTGATGGTTGAAGTGGAATATCTTCCATGACTGCAAAGTCTGATTTTTGACCGGCAGGTTCTGTTACAATTTATAGAGCTGTAGCCAATGCCTGGCTGTGTAGGTACCAAAACTGTCCTCTGCCGACTGAGCTCTCTTTCCTCTCACAGCTCTAGTCTCTTCCTCTTGCTCATCTTGCCAGGAGTACAGGATCTATGTCTCACTACCATAGAGCAGCATGCTGAGCACACCATACTTGATACACCTTCATCTTAGTGTTGATGGTCAGTTTGGAATTATGCCAGACCCTCACTGCTAATCTTGCTATTGCTGTTGCTGCCTTACCAATCTGGGTGTTCAGTTCGATGTCCAGGGAGAGATTGCTTGTGATGGTGAAGCCCAGGTAAGTGAAATCCTTCACCACCTCAAGAGTGTGAACACCGATGAAGATGCTGGGGGGGGGGGTGGCCGCATCATACAAATGCACATAAACATACACATACTCATACACATACACATGCAGATACACATACGCATACTCATACACATACACATGCACACACACATACACATACACATACTCAAACACATACAAGTACACATACACATGCACATGCACATACTCATACATATTCATATACACATGCACATACTTGAACACATACACATATACATACACAAACACATACACATACACATACTCATACATATACACGTGCACATGCATATACATATACTCATACACATACTCACACACACACACACACACACACACACACACACACACACACACACACACAT
>NC_056729.1:1514193629-1514206129 GCF_019279795.1 Protopterus annectens | reverse complement strand
TAACCACAATTCGGGATTCATTGTACTCCCTTACAAAATGGAATGATCAGTGTTACCCATAGCTTTCAGTGGATATTAAAACCAGAATTAAAGCCAGAGATTCTGCCTGTATGATCTGGAAAAGAAACCCCATAAATATAGAGTTACACCAAACATTTCAGAGTTTAAGGAAAGAAACAAGAATTTCAACAAATATTGCAAAAGCCCTATACCTGAGACAGAAAGAGGTTGCAAGCTGGTCTAGGACACAATCAGTTCTGAAAAGAAGCAAAATGCTTAACAGGGATATTAATAACTCTTCAGCTACCAAGAATGAACATACATATAATATTGAATCATTCCACCTTTGCTAATGACTATGCTCACTTTTTGCAGTCCACCATAACCGACTTAATAAAAACTTTTCCAACAATTTACTTCTTACCATTAAAGAACAAGAACCTTCATCTCCTAATCTATACCCTTTACCCTGTTAAGCAGGAACCTTTCACTTCTCTGAAATTTCAGTAAAACAGACCAAGTCCCTGCTTCTCAAATTCAACAACTCAGGATGTAAATCCAGCAATCTTCATCCCACCTTTCTAAGGCTTGTAGCTGAAAAAAATTGCTAAAACCCTTACTCATATCTTTAACCTCTCTCTCATCAGAGGCCTGTCCCACCAGCATTCAACCACACACTTATAATCCTTCTACCTAAAGTCGCTACTCCTAATGAGCTGAAGGATTATAGACCTATTTCTACCATGTGCCGTATTACCAAAATGTTTGAAAACTTTTATTCAGGCAACTACTTATTTATTTATGTATTTATTTATCATTTGTATGTCAGGAAAGTCTGACTGGGACAGAGTCCATTTTCAGTGTAGACCCAGGGAGAAATGCTGCAGATACACATCTTTGGAATGTGGGAGGAAAGCAGAGCACCTGGAGGAAACCCACATGAATGCAGGGAGGACATGCAGACTCTGCACAGAAAGCACCCCAGCCAAGAATCAAACCAGACAACCTTTTGCTGTGAGGGGACAATGCTTACCACCACACCACTGCGCTGCCCACATTAACAGCTATGGCTTGTTATGTAATGCACAGCATGGCTTTCATAATGCCTTCATTACCTTTACTGCCCTGGTAATGGCCACTGATACCATTTATTGCAACCTGAATAAAGGAATTAGTAGTGCAAATTTCTTTGTTGATGTGACAAGGGCTTTTGAAATGATCAGCCATACTCTTCTTCTCAACAAAATCAAAAGACTCATCTTTGGAGATTACAATATTTGCTGCATTAGCAGCTATCTAAAAGACAGAACCTTGTAAGTTCATAGCAATGTCTCATCCTCTACTGCTGGTAAACTTAATACAGGTGTACCACAAGGGTCTGTGCTACGTCATCTTCTGTTCTCTGTCTTTGTTAATGATTTCTACTTAGAATTACCAAATCTTAAATTAATAATCCATGCAGATGATGCACTGCACCTGTAATCCAATATTAGTCACTCTGACCTGCAAACCAAGTTACAGGTCAGTTTCACTCAGTCATGTACCTGGTTCACTACTAAACCCCTGGGTTGAACCTATAAACTGTCCAAAGAGGCCAGTGTTCTACCCGATTAACAAATTTAAATAAATACATAAATACATGTATATAACAGCGGTGGTGGTGCTGCGGTAGCATTGTCGCCTCACAGTTAGACGTTGGCCGTTCGATTCTCAGTTAGAGCACCTTCTGTGTGGCGACATGCATGAATGGGTGTTCCTTCATTGAAGGTTGTGCATTAGGCCCAGCAAGCCAGCACTTAAAAATCTACTGCCAATCATTAGCGGACCGGAGTTCCGCTGTGGCGACCCTAACTGGGAAAAGCCGAAAGACACAAACAAACATAAATACATGTATAACTGAATGTATTTCTAAATGCTGAACTGTTCCCATTTATTTTTTTTTTGCACCCTTTAGTCATATTACTAGTAGAAGAATAAACAAACATCTGCTTATTCTGAATGAAATTGCTCCATGAGCTTTTTTTTTTTTTTTTGTAATTTGATATGTATAGTCTTTCATACAAACTGGGTGCAATGTTGCATAATTGTTAATGCAAAGTTTACTGTTAGGTGATTCATTTTCAGAACAAGTGCATTTGAGAGCTAGCTATTCTATTTTAAAACAGTATATGCATACCTTTCGTACCTACTGTATACCTGATATTGTTCTGCGTTTTCTCCTACTGTTTAACTCAGATTTCCCACATTTTGTACGCCGCTTATTTTGAGAGTCAGAGGCATTTCTGTTGTTTTATTGATTTGCTAAACACAAAAGCTTCTTTTCTTTTTAAGGCCACTTGTTATTCCTCATAGATTTTTCCATCACTCCTTTCATACCATTTTGTAATTATCTTTTGAGTCTGTTTCAGTTTTGCCAAAATCAGCTCACCAAAAGTTAAAAAAGGACCGCTGTGTGCATTTCCTTCCATATGGGAATGCAGGAAAGGATGACCTACATTCTAGATTCCTTTGACTGTATTATATAATTATGATGCCATGCTCCAAGTTTAACCCATGTTCTTCTTCACTTACCGTTCTCTTCACTGTAGCGAGATCTCGGAGTTGATATATTTAAGTAGGGAGGTGTGGGAGGTGCAGGGGGCAGCCCCCTGCAAACACTTTATTTTAGTTCATTTGTGCTTTATTTTTTCACTTTTAAATGTCGAGGTACAGAAATTTCTGTGTTTTGGGTTTGTATCTTTAAAACTCGAGATTTTGGCATTTTGGCATTTAAAAGTGGACCCATATATACACATATATATATATATATATATATATATATATATATAGAGAGAGAGAGAGAGAGAGAGATGCCTAAAAAAATAGTACAGTGCATATAACTTTGGTGTTCTGTAAAACATTGTCTATGCATGGTTAAAGGTGTTATGTGTAATAATTCAGTTTTAAAATGTTTCTGTTGCTTTAGCCTACCATGAATGTAATGTAACTCACACTTGAACTGAGCAGGTTAGATGTGACAAATGACGAAAATCCAGATACCGATAACATTAGCATTGGTTGTTATTGCAATCAGTCTGTTTAAATAATATCCATCAAGGATGATTTGTCAATCAGTGAGGCTACAAAAACTGAAAAATGCTGCATTCAAGGAAATACAGAATTCTTCGCATCTTTAATTTGTTATACAGTTTGGAGGGTCAGAAGGTACAGCCTCATTCACTGGCGCTGCAGGGAGTTAACATAGAGGATTACGTCTCTGAGTTGTTAACAAACTACTTCCTGTGGTACAGGGTTTGATTCCCTTCAGTCTTTATTTGCCTGCTGTGTGACATTGATCAAGTCACTTAACCAGACAGTGTTTTGGGGCAGTTGGGAACGTGGACTAGATACCTTAATGGTCTCCTTGACTGCTTGTGCCTACTAATTGCCTATGAACCCCCTACAGAAGTTGAAGACTGTTGCATTTTTCTGAACTTGTTCCCTATTAATTGGGTGCGCCTTAATGGCTCAATTATATTTTAAAATTTCTGCAGAATGAGCACATCAGTACATTTGTCATGTATATAAAATGAAACAACAATTGGTGTTACTGCTATAATTCAACTGTACCACGATACCACACCAAGAACTTTATTAGATAAAGCTTTCGGGTCTACACCCTTCATCAGTATGAGTCATTACAAAAAAAATCAACATTTAAATAGGAGAATATAAAATCACATGCTTCAGCCCATCCCACCTCCTAATTAACAATCAAACCTAAAACTAATATACAACTCATAAAAATCTATATAAAAAAAATCTACTAAAAGGAAGAAAAAATCTTACTTTACATAAAAACTCTTCTATTTAGAATAAAGTATAAAAAATATTAATAACTTATACAAACAATATATAAATAAATATTTAATATATCTATACACAAAAAAGGAGTCACTGGTAAAATCTAACAGCCTATGTATATAAAATGCCAATATTAAAGTTACCACTATTCATACTCTCAAAATGGACACTTCTTACTAAACATTGACATTTTGCAAGATAGTCCATAACTTCAAATAATGCTGAGGATATGTTTTTACTTAATTACTAAAACTAAGTGCTCCTGAATACATTTATTTATTTATTTATACTATTTCATATCATATTAATCTGTTTTAATTACAACATCATGCATTCCTGCAATATTGACAAGAATACTACGCAATATATTTTTTTCTAAACTGTCATGAATGTTGCAGTTCTTCAAGTTTTTTTTTTTCTGTAAGACTCAACAGTCCATATCAGTAATGTCCTAAAAACAGGGAGACGTGCCAACTCTCAGCTCTAGAATGCGCTTTGTACCATCCTCTTATTTCCTGTACTATAGCTTTATAAACACATACTCTGTTTAACTGATGAGACTTCTGAGTCTTAATGATTGAAATACATTTGTTCACAAATCTGATGCATTTGTACGAGTACATAGACAGATTAATATATATTTAATTAGCAATGTTAAGCATTCGGTTTACCTTTTGCAGGAATCAACATATATCTAATTAGCACAGGTCTCTGTTTAACCTGTCAAATAGCATTTGCATCGAACATCTGGACATCGAACCCTATCCATCGAACGTTCATTCAGTGAGCATTCATTTCTGTGAATAGGAAAGTAACTAGTTGGCCAACACTTTCTACCTGCCCTTTTCCCCACTGTACGTCTCAGAGTTGTGTATGTATATATATATATATATATATATATATATATATATATATATATATATATATATATATAGTTAGGGGTGTGGGGGGCAAAGCCCCCCATGTTGAGGGTTATGGGGTATGAAGCACCCCACCTGGATAGGTTTGAAATACTGCATTGTGTGAGATATGGAAGTGTTAGCTAAGTAGTTACTTTCCCCGTCTAAAAAATGAACATTCGCTGTCGATAGATAGGGAACGATGTTTAGCCATTCAGTGCAAATGTTATTTGATGGTTACCAAATTAACATTAAGCAGTCCAAACCTTCTTCTTCTTGCAAGCTACAGAAACATATTTTTCTAGCCTACATTAAGTTCTGGACATACAATTCCAAAAGAGAACATGGTCTGAGTTTTACTTGTGATTCATACCTCATTCAGTAAGGTTACAAAAATATAAAGTAATTATTCATGCAATGCTTCTAGAAGATGTAGTTAATAGAGTTATATGCCAGGTCGCAACATTACCTTACACATAACTTTTATTACATTATATGCTATTTGCTGAGCAATGCCAGATAAAGAAGCTTTATTTTTATGTAAATTTCAGAGTTACTGTAGCCACTAATCTGATTTTCCCATCGCTAAACCACACCTGAATGTCTTAATTATAATTATTTTCACATATTATTTTGACAGTGCACGTTTTTCACTGATATCATTAGTTACTCAGTTACTTGTTAGGGATACTTTTTGAAAATTGAACCTGTTTTCTTTTTTGTTTTTTCATGGTTTAACTGCATGTCTCCAGCAAAGTCAATGTACCTACTTACAAGTTAGATATACATGCTTACAAATCTCACAGATGCAGAAGAATATCATATGCACATAATGAATTTAAAGGCAGACAACTGGCCTTGCAGTATAAACAGATATGAATTACCCAAATTTGAAATTTTCATATTTTAGTTAATGAAATTTGAAATGTATTATCATGTATCCATTATGCACAGTGCCTGTGTGGATGTAAAGCTGAGATAGGTAAGATGTGACTTAAGAATCACAGCAGATAGCACAAGTTTTGCCTAATGTTACACTTCAGTTATAGCATATACTAAGCTACCTTTGTGAAAAAGAAATATTTTGCAGTATGCTAGAATATATTTAATGAGAGCTATTACAAGCAAAGCATTGCATGACTGATATAAATTGAAAGTGATAGAAGTTACTCTTAATTGTTGTTTCTGACTCTGTATATTTAATAAAATGCTAGTGTAAAGAGTTTTACTGTGACCACATCGTGCTACAGGGTAACCATGCTGTAAGTAAGTTTGAGAAAGCATGGAAAATGTAACAAAGGAAAAACGAAAGACAGAAGGAAGAAACACAGGCGAGCACATAACTAAAGCTGTAGCTAGCAGGTCACAAAAAGAAACATGTCAAACATTCTCAGAGTTATTTTGCTTCATCTTTTCTTTCACCCTCTTTAGCTCTTTACTTAAAGAGGTAAGAGAAAAGACAATTTGAGGTTAAACTATTGAAAGCCATTCACTTGCCTGAATACCCTTCCTTCCTTCCTTGCAGTTTTTTGAGTTGTGCTTGATGAGTCACACATGGTACCATCACAACTTCAAATCATACACATACTCACACAAAGACATACTCGGAGGCTCTGATCAAAAATTTACCAAAACAGCAGAGGCCACCAAAGCAGACACCCAAACAACTACCACCTCACGACCCAACACATGCAACACATAGACCACACAGTCAGAGTGTCAAACAGTCACAGCCCTTAAGGCCAAACAAAATGCCAGACACACTTGTCATTGGTGATTCCATAGTCAGACACACTGACGTCCCGCTCACCAGACTGAGTAAAGAGAAGGTCACAGTAAGCTGCCTGTCAGGCGCTAGAATCCGCCACATAACGCAAGCACTCAGGTCTCTCAACAGCAGGTACAAGCGACTCAGTCATTGTCCACGCTGGTGTCAATGACCTGAGACGCACCTCCTTGGACTACATGAAAAGGGACATCGAGGAGCTCTCTGATTATGTAGCCCAGGCAGGTATGACCCTGACCTTGAGCAGTATCCTACCTTCACCTAGAATGATGCCACAATACAGTGATAAGATGATCAGCTTTAATAATTGGCTTAAATTCTGGTGTCATTCAAAGGGGATCCAATGTCTGTCTGCCTGGGATGACATGCTGGACAAGCCACGCTGCTTCAAGGGACGGCTTGCACCTGTCACCCTGGGCTTCCGGATATTGGCAAAGGCTCTTGCCACCCCCATAGTGCCTTTTTAGGCAAGGCTCAAATTCTAAACCTACCACCCTAGAACACCAAAAGGAAAAAACTAAGGGTAATGCTGCTCAATGCCAGAAGTCTCAATCTCAAGATGCACGCACTCGAGGCCCTTCTCAATATGGAGAACATCGATGTCTGTGCTGTGACAGAAACCTGGTTCAAGGCTCCTGAGAGCACCCCAGCACTAACAGGTTTCACCTCATATCATGCGTTCCGCCCCAAAATCCGGACAACACCAAGAAAGGAGGGGGTGTCCATATTCATAAAGGACACCCACACCTCAAGGTTGGTGGCAACGCATGATGCATCGGAGACCATCCAGGTGCAATTAACCATAGGCAAGACTGCTCTGCAATTTGTAGCATGTTACAGGCCACCCTCTCAAACTCAGGAACCTCACATGGCCTTCCTGAAAACATTGGAGGGATAAATGTATCTCCAAACACCATCATACTAGGTGACTTTAACTACCCTAATATAGACTGGGAACACTACTCAAGCCCGAACACTCTAACCCAAAGATTCCTGGAGTTCATAAACTCAAATGCCATGGAACAACTAGTCACCATCCCCACAAGAGGAGAAAACATACTTGATCTCATCATCACGAACATGGGATCAAAATGTTCAACACCGGAAGTATACCCCTCACTGGTGAGATCAGATCATAAACTAATCTCGCTGGAGGTCCTCATCCCGCCCCACCTGAAACAAAAAGACCACAGTGAAAAACTTCTCAAAAGCCGATTTCACACTTCTAAAAACTAGTGTGGTCTCCTTTAAGGCCCCTGAGCCAGTGGTAAACATTACTCAAACCGCTGAATCACTTACAAATGCCTTCTACCAGCACCTACAGGACTGCATGGATCAGGCAATCCCAAACAAAACTAAGACTCTCTGTACCAAAGGCAAGCGTCCAGTCTGGTGGACCCCAGCCATAAACAAGCTCTACAACAAAAGGAGGAAGCTACTACAAGATAGAGCAAAATCCTTGAAAGGTAAGACACCTTTGATCATTATAAGTAAAAACTAAGAGCTCTCATAAAATCATCCAAGGCAAATTTTGAGAGAAAAATCGCCAAGGACTCTAAAGAGAATCATAAGGCCTTCTTTAGCTATGTTAGAAACCTAGGAGGAAACTCCCAGATATGCTCAGAATTAGTTCAAAATGATGTGAAAATTACTGAACCTACACACATTGCCAACATACTGGCTGACAGGTTCAGTGCAAACTTCTCCCCTCCCCAAAAGGAGAGATATCTATTCCAGAGGATTGTAGCCCCCAAACATCTCCAACGCCCAGGTGAGAACTGCCCTCACTAAGGCAAAAACACAGCATCCATGGGACCGGATGGTGTCCCCGGCTGTGTGCTTCATGAACTCAATGAGGAATTAAACCCACAGTTAGGACAGCTGTTTAATCTTAGCCTCACCTCAGGATACGCACTCCAAGGAGTGGCGCGGCGACTGTGGTCCCACTTCATAAGGGCGGTGCCTCCACAGACCCTGGAAATTACCGCCCCATTAGCTTGACAAGCCTTATCTGCAAAGCCATGGAGAGGATCATAATGGAACTCATAAATAAAGACATAGGGAACTTGCAGACTTTGGATCCAACTCAGTTTGGCTTTGTCAAAGGCAGATCCTGCCTCTTAAACTTGGTTGACTTTTTCGAGACAGTCACCAAGGCCATTGATGAGGAAAGGCAGTCCATACAGCCTACCTCGACCTGGCAAAGGCCTTCACACAATACCCCACTCAGGTATCATCGAAAAACTCATCAGCTTGAATGTAAACCCATACATCACAAGATGGGTTGCAAACTGGCTAAGTGACAGAACCCACAGGGTCAGAGTTGCTGGAGCCATGTCAGACTCAAAGCCTGTCACAAGTGGTGTCCCACAGGGCTCAGTCCTGGGTCCACTCTTGTTCGGCATCTACTTTTCTGAAGTACAAGCAAACACAGGAGGGTTATGGCTGACAAAGTTTGCAGATGACTGCAAACTGGGCGCCATAGTCGAAAACACATCTGACACAGATATCCTCCAGAAGGGCCTCACAGAAATGGATAACTGGTGCCAGAGCCATGGCCTGAAGTTAAACGCCAAAAAAGCATAGTCATACCCCTTTGGGAAAACAAGGCTTCCCCTAGCTTCCATATAGGTGGCAAACCACTGAGCACAGAAAAAGTCATCAGGGATCTGGGGACCCAGGTTGACAGTAGCCTTCGCTTGACACTCATGTTGCTAAAGTAGTTAGGAAAACCTTCTATATCACCCACCTGATCATGAAGGGATTCACATCTAGATCAAGGGAGGTCATCGTCCCCTGTACTCATCACTTATTAGACCTATGATTGAGTACAATGCCCCGCTCGAATGTATCTGACCAGACACCTGCTGCAGCTTGAAAGGCCCCAAAAGTTCCTCACCAAAAGGATAAAGGGTCTCAAAAATATGTCTTATGCTGCCCGACTGAAAGAACTCCAGCTCTATTCAGTCTCATACCGCTTGCTCAGAGGTGACCTGTGCCTGACATATAAGGCCATCTCAAACCCAGATTTGATGAATATGCTTCACCTCAAAAATCTAGATCCCTCAGAACCACAAGGGCGGAGACTTAAACCTTGACACGGTTATAAATAGAACGTGCTGGAGGGACAGATTCATCACCCAGAGACTCCTATGCTGTGGAACAAAATCCCGGTACATGTGAGGCAGAGCACCTCTCTGGTCTTGTTCAAGAGGAATCTTGACCAATGGATGGGAGATTGCAGATATACCCCAGGGATTACTTCAGCGTCACTGCTTGACAGAGGCACAGCAAAATGATAGGCATAGTTTTTATTCAAACTAAAGGGGTGGCGAAAGCCACATAACTATGGGCTAGGCTTATAAATGCCCTTGGGCAGATAGCCTAGTATGAACCTATGAACCTATGAACCTATGAAGGAATGTAATAAATGAATGGGAGACCATAGCTAAGTCTGGGATATAGTGAAATCCCTGCCTTTAGGCCTGAACATATAAAAATGTGCTACTGTAGCATTGTTAGTCAGTGCACTCATTAACTATTTTAGCTAAGCTGTTTGGTGTTACCTTCCCATGACTGCGAACATCTGAATTACATATCTGTCAAAATGTTGTTAAACTGGCCACTAGTCACACATCTGGCAGGAAAACAGCAACTTTTTACTAGATAGTGGTAGCTCATATATTTTTGCATATAGTGCTTGCAACTGACACTTTATAGAAATAGTGGATATAACATGCATACAAAACAATAACCATATCCTGAAGAAAAGAGTATCCATTTAGTTCTCTTTTTACATGTGAAACTGCATGTTTCTGTTAATATTTCTCAATGTATATGGATAAAGAGGAGTGATATAAACATTTATTTGTACTTAAAATGGATATTTTATCACCATCCTAACCATATGATCAAACATTTATTGCCCCTTTTTCCTCATTATCTAGTACTTAGCACCCAGCATTCAGTCCAAGTCATCAATTATGGACCTCAGTAGTGGGCAACCTGTGGGTGGATGGAGATTAAATTCAACAGTGTCATTTGCTTGAATTTCAGTCTGCCAAGGATTGGAGCCCCTTCGTAGGAAATCACTGTCAGTGAGTTGTGATGGGAGTAATGCGTTTTCAGGGCCAGTTTCCACCTTCTCTGAGATAGTGTGACTGTGGAGTTGATATATACAAGTTTGGGTGGTCTGAGGGCCTAAATCAGGGTGGTATAGGGGGTGCTTCATCCCTGCAAAAAAAACATAAAAAGTTTATTTAGGGGGGATACAGTTTCAGTTTTTGGCAGGTTGAACTTTGTTCGCTCAGAGTGGAAGACTCAGTACCACTCATAATAAAAGACAAAAAAAAAAATCAGATGACAGACACACACATAGACACACAACCCCTTCCACCAAAAAAGAAACACTGTCCACCTAAATTAAATCAATATAAATGACATTTGATTTTTTAATTAAAACAATTAGCTTATCAGAAGATGGTACTACTTGCAACAAGTCTAAAAAATCATTAAATTGCAGAAATAATATATATGAACATACTACAAAATACGTCCTGACATTATTGAAAATGGTATCCGCAGCAGAAAACCAGAACTAGACAGCACGTTCATTAACCACAAACAAACACTCTTCAATAGAAAGTTTACAGAATTAGAGCATCCCAGAGAAATACTTCAGCATTAATAGTAATAACAGTAGTAATAATAATAATAATAACAGATAACTAGAATGTTTAGGGGACTCTTTCTGTGGTATATTAAATATGTTGTACTGAATGATTCATTTATTTTTATTTTTAATTTGCTAATTGGGTAGGTGAGATAATCTGCTGATCCTTTTCATTCATAACCCAGGGGCAATACAATTTAGTTGAGGGCAGTAATGATTTTCAAGTATCTTACAGATTAATGTAGCTTTCTGAGTTAGTGGGACCAAGTTCACCTGGTTTAGTAGGCTGCAATAATGCATGTACCATTCTGCCATCAGAGCAAATTTGAATATTTTGTTTTCAGTACTTTTTAAGTGCAGGGAGCCTTATTGCAGTTTTGGTGTGAGTATGCTTTTGGCAGTGGCTATCCAGGCTGATGGAAATAGTAGATGTGAAATACTGTACCAAAGTTTCATTTGGATGAGAACTGTACTTGTGATATTTTTTGTCACATGGCTTTGTAATTCATCCAAAAACCCATTCCCCTAAAGTGTTGCTGTGTGTGTGTGTGTGTGTGTGTGTGTGTGTGTGTGTGTGTGTGTGTGTGTGTGTGTGTGTGTGTGTGTGTGTGTGTGTGTGTGTGTGTGTGTGTGTGTGTGTGTGTGTGTGTGTGTGTGTGTGTGTGTGTGTGTATGTGGAATGGTTTAGTGACTACTAAGCCTGGAAAGCACAATATTTGTGGTGGTGTTACATATACTGTCTGTTAGGTTGCTTTTACTAAAGGGAGAGACAAGTGATCCTATCAATTAATAGGGAGAAGCTACTTTCATCATGCTTTTTCTGGACTTCAGCTACAAATTACCCTAAAACAACCTCTCTACCTAAGGGAGAATTTAAAAGTACAGCTTTTATATGTTTAGGAAGGCTTTTGTATGTATCCAAGAAAACCTCTACATAACAGTTCTGTAGTAGCAGCTCTGGGAAAGGCATTAGTTGAGTCATAAGCGCACTTCAAAGAGTGCTTAGTTACCTGAGACACAGAAACAGTGAGATTACACAAACAAGACTTTTACCTCAAAAGAGGAAAACAAATCTGTAGTGTTCCTCGTGTTTTCAAAAGAAGCAAACATAAACTTAAACATGCAAGCTTGACAATTAAGAATTCTAAAAAAGAAACCTTTTTCCTCGAGCTTTTCAATGGTTTACCCGTCCTTATCAGAGGGGGAGGGATTAGCATACAGCAGATGTTTAGCAGCAGCATGATTTACCAAGGAATTCCCTGCTGGGTCAGATATGGGGTTAGAAAATAAAAATTTGTAA
>NC_056729.1:1514031129-1514188629 GCF_019279795.1 Protopterus annectens | reverse complement strand
CAATGCACATTTAGAACAACCTGTACAACAGGACTATTTATTTAATTAAATAATATATAAAAATAATTACTTAGTAATTGCAGTTTATGAAAAAGTCTCTCCCCTAAAATGTCAACTGATGTGTTCTAGCAATCCAAAGTTTAAAATGGCTACAGAAATTCAGTGATATTCTTTCTCTTACATGGATATATGTTAAAATGCTTCTTTTTGTTTTACATCACTATTTACCCTTCATTTATTTACTACATAAGTTTGCTTTCTTTCCACTTATTGCATTTGGAATGGTCATTAGCTTTATAATTATCCTGATATACTGATATTGCACTTCCATTTTAAATTAAGGTATACTTTCCAATTTAAAAAATAGAGCAATCCTTATTGGTCATGTTAATATAGTTTTCCCCCTGCAGTTCTTGACAGTCTTGAGTTCATATCTTAAAAGACAACTGCCCATTTTTTATTAAAAAAAAAAACTTCAACTGTTGAACTGAGCGCATTTAATTGTCAGTACCTTCACATTTACTTTATATTATATGGCTCCAGTATCATTCATGTTTGAACTCGGTGTCACTTGGTAACGTCCTTCTACTGGGAGTATGCAGGACAGGGCAGACCACAGCATTTAATTTAGAATGATGGGAAGTCTTTTTCATCCAAAACATACATGAAGTATGCCAAATATATATTTTAAATGGGATCAGAGCAATTACTAGGTACAGTTATGTTCTTAGCTGCAACTATTGTCGAGAGCACCGACTGATGGTTAAAAAGCTGACAGAGCTGTTTTAAGCTGCATCGTCTGACTTGTGTATGCTGTTGGGCGTCTCATTGCTGTCATATTTTGAATACTCTTTATACTGCAGATTTCTTCCTTTACAGCTACATAATTGATTAAGAACTATTGCTTTCAGTGGAACATATATATTAGCGGTTTAATTGGAGACTTTGGTCTTTACTGATGTTTGCTTAGAGACACTGCAAAGCTGTATATACTGAAAAACATACATTTTTTCATTAAGTTCATTGTCTTACTCTTGTATTGAAATGGTGACTATAGTTCTTTTTCTCACTTATCCATTTTGTATGACCTCTTGTCTCACAGAGGTCAGACTAGGTAAGTCTATGCTTGCACACTGCTAAAAGTTCTAGGATTAAAGAACTGACCTATTTTTCTTATGGGCAGCTGAAGCCCTGGACTTCATGAGAAAATATGAACCATAATCAGAGCTACTTTTTTCCAGTTAAATTATGCTCAAAATAAACATTTGTGTCTTAAACAACTCATGGTGATTTTGTAAAATAGTGTTCTTTCCTCTTATCCAGCCACATTTTACACTAACACTAACACAGGGAAATGCATATAAAACTTCACAAAACATTATTTGAGGATACACTCACATAAATGCCTTATAGGAGCATGTGGCACACAAACTGTATAATTAAAATGATCGTATCTGCTATGGCTTGGAATTCTTACTTTAAGTAGCATCCTGTGGTGATAACTCCAGAAATAAACATTAATAGAAATTAAATAACATTAACAATAAGAAGTAAAGTATAGCATGAAGCAAACTGTAACAGAAAAAAAAAACACAAAATAAAAATAATATTAGGTCAGAATTTACACAAAAAAAAAGAAACAAAGTTATTATTTTATTTATTTTTTTATTTTATTTAACATTTGTCTACCAGGAAATTCTGATTGGGTCAGGAACCCATTTTCAGCGGAGGCCCGGGGAGAAAAGCTCCAAATGATACATGAAAGTTAAGCCATTATACATGAACAACCCAAGAGCAAGTATTAAAGCACACATTAAATAAGTGATGAATACTAAATAAGTACAGAGAGGTTGATACAATAATAAAACATGTACTAGATAGGCAGTACTAAATAAAAATAATGTGTTAGAGTACAACTTTTTTTTTCAGGAAGGATTAAGGTAAAGAGTGAGAGTCAGGCAGACAGTCAGAATATTAGAAGCAAGCATATTCTTAGAAGAATTGTGGTGTAGGATGGGAATAGTTAAGGGTGTAGAAATACATAAATTTTCTTAGTTTGATACGTTAATGGTTAGTGGATGAAATTCATGGTCTAGGAATCTCCAGATGTAGAAAGGAAAGGGCCTAGAGAGTGGATGGAGTCCATCTGTTAGTGAAGGAGCAGAAGCAAGTCTGATTAAAAAGAATATATGTTTTTTAGGGTGTGTTTGAAGTTGTTAAAGCACTCAGTGGTAGTAATGTCTGTTGGCAGAGAGTTCCAGAACTTGGTGGTAGCATGAGAGTATAGGCACTGTCCAAATCTTTTATTTGGGATGTAGATGGTTAGGAGTTGTTTGTTTTCAGAGCATAGCGCTCTGGTAGGGATGTGGGGTTAATGGAAGGCTTCAATAAAATATTCAGATAGGCAATAATATGCAAAATTATTTTTTTATGTAGATGGGACATTCATATTAAATTATGCCTGGAAGCAAAAAAAAACGGATAACATCAAATCTGCTAAAATAAGTAAACTAAAACAAATATCTCAGTTAACAAAATATAAATGAAACTGATTTGATTATTGCAGTCCAAAATGTTTTACTGCATATTAACAAAAATGTTTCACTTTTTTTTATAGATAATAACTGATATGTGTTGAAGAGCTCCTCTCATACACATGCACATGTACATACACGCACATGCACACGCACACATACACACTCACACATATGCACACTCATGCACACACACACACACACACACACACACACACACACACACACACACACACATGAACATACACACACACTCACACACACTCATATACACGGACGTTCTTTGGTCAACTGGTGCCTTAGACAAAAAGGGCTCCACGGCATCCCCCCACATCACCTGGTGCCCTCATGCTTGTCTACTTACACCATCCAGAATACTTTTTTTCTTCCTTTTTCTCAGTTTATCTTACCCTTCATTTTTTCTGTATTCATTCAACATATTTTAAAGAAACTATTTCTTTATCACAAAAAATAAACTAAGTGCCCCTGCTAGAGCAGAACCCTTGGTGGCCACCTAGTTGGCTTATGCCTAAGGCTAGCTATGCACTTATACACACGCACATGCACACACACACATACACACGCGCGCTCACGCGTGCACATCTCAGTAGAAACATAGCAATTAATTTATCAAATTATTCATCCAAGGCATGTCACTGAGGTAAACTGTCACACAGGAGAAAGCGATTACAGGAAGTCAAGACTGATAAAGGTCTTTCTGTAATGGGATGGTGTCGCTCACAGCTTATGACCATAGATAACTATGACAAAAGAGTAGATTCTCTTGACTTGCATGGTAGGTCACTGATGCTGAAGAGGGGTCAAATGCTTACAGATCAGTCATTCACAATCTTTAATCACAAGGCAATTAATTTGTAGTTTGTATTATATAGCTGTTGGTTCTAGAATTGTATTTGTGTTTACTAACATTTTTATTGCAAAGTGCTATACTTTTTTGAAAATATGCATCACCAGATATTTGAAAAATGACTTATCAAAGATCCCCAAATGATAAATAGCAGTAGCCTTTCTTTAAAAATGTAGCTACCACAAATAGAGCAATAGATGTATACAGATAAAGTGTCAGCGAGATGTATTGTTCATTGTGATGTTTTGGGTGTGTGTGTGTGTGTGTGTGTGTGTGTGTGTGTGTGTGTGTGTGTGTGTGTGTGTGTGTGTGTGTGTGTGTGTGTGTGTGTGTGTGTGTGTGTGTGTGTGTGTGTCTGTGTGTGTGTGTGTGTGTGTGTGTGTGTGTGTGTGTGTGTGTGTGTGTGTGTGTGTGTGTGTGTGTGTGTGTGTGTGTGTGTGTGTAAGAGTGTGTGTGTGTGTGTGTGTGTGTGTGTGTGTGTGTGTGCGCGCACGCACGCATGTGTGTGTGTGTGTGTGTGTGTGTGTGTGTGTGTGTGTGTGTGTGTGTGTGTGTGTGTGTGTGTGTGTGTGTGTTGTGTATCTCTCTGATATGGACGTGTATGTGCCTGTAAGAATATACTAATGACTAAAAAAATACCTCTTAATACAACATATCATGACAAAAGACACGTGGGTAACTGTTGCTTTAGTCGTAGCCCACTGATGGTTATTTTTTAATGGCTGCACATCTGAAGGCATACTTCAGCTATTTAACCAATACATTTTGCTTTGCTTTAAACCGGTGTAAAACCTTAACATCATTTTTCTTCCCCTTTCCTTACATATAAAGTGCATTGTAATACATAGGATAGACATAATTGTGAAGAACTTTGAAAATGTAATAAAATATTTTATTCAAAGCATTTTGCTAATGTAGTATATTTTAAGTATCACATAAGTCCTTTTAATAGCCTGCCTGTAATACAACAGCCATCTCTAGAGAAAGTCTGTGCTTGAAAAGGGGGGGGGGGGGGGCAGTGTATGCAGGAAAATAAGAATTATACAGAGATACATTTATACCTTTGCATTTTTTAAGTGACACAGTATGCACTTTAGCAAGCCATGCAGAGCTTAATTTCTCATGAGGACTTTGCTGTCACAGTCTTCATTTCAGAAACAGCAGATTTTGTGTGGCACTTGGTATTTTGATAAGAGTACAGTGCTATACAGGCAGTAGTACACAGGCCTTGGGCTTAATTAGCATCTCTTGACAAAACACAGTTTCATCTGCTGAAGTCACTATGGTCAGGTAGAAACTATGTTCATTATGCAGCAACCTTGGACCTTATTAGAAGGTCAGGGGGTAAAACATTTTGCATGAAGGGTGTGGGATAGTCACCCCATTAAATAAATCAAGCACTGGGTCCCATATCAATAGCAGCGTTTTGTAATTGGTTGGGGTTAGCATAATGGTTAAAGTATTTGCCTCACAGATGCATGGTACAAGGTTTGATTCTCATCTTTGCAAGAGAAATTGGCTAGAGTTAAATTGGACCACAAGGGCTACTGGCCTAGTGCTTGACTGTGAATTAACACATTATTCCTTCAAAGTGTTTTCACTCTTCCTCCATTAAGCCATACAGGGCTGCTGTAAATTGTAAGTTACTTGGAAAACAGTTGGCCATGTCAGTGAATATAACAAACTTAGAAAGACCTTTCATTTTAGAATGTGCATATATATGTACAGACAACTAGATGGATGGACGGATCAATATGTATATAGAGAGAGACAGAGAGAGAGAGAAAGATAGATCTTTTTGATCTTTCAATTGGAAATCTATTATTATTTATTAATCTTGTACACATTGCAATTCAATGATGGGATATTGAGAATATTACTGAAGGGTTATGCGGTGTTATTCTCGTAAATATTTGTATAGTTTCATGTAGAGCTTTATGTTTGATTTATGGCAAGCATCTTTGTTGTGTAAAAGTTAACAGTTTGTTATTTAAATATTTATTTCTAGTAATAATATTGTGATAAAAATGTATCTTTTTTTTTCATTGCATCCAAACTGTACCACAAAGGCCATGTACTCATTAAACAGCACTTGGAAAAAAATACTGGGATTGTCTCAAGTTGCATGGACCTTGGAGTTGATTATATAATTTCTGTGGAGGTATGGGGAACTTGCCTTAAATAGAACAATTTAAGTTTTTGAAAATTACATTGTTCATGGGTTTTATGGCTACCAGTGTTTTCTATTCAGTTGCCATGGAAGCTGTTTCCTTCATATCATCATCCCTTTTTCTTAAAAGATTATTCACACTATACTTTATTATCTTTTCCCTACATTTATGCATTGCTGGTGCAATGTGCTAAAATTACTATATGTGTATGTATAAAAAATAGTTATCTAGGTCTATTCAGCATATAAGCTATAAAAAGGGTTAAAAGTGTTGACAAGTAATGTAATAGTTATTTTTTTTGGAATATTTCTATATTGCTTTTAAAATTTTTCTGCTTCACATTAAGCATCTGCACAAATCTGTGTCCATTTACAAAAATAAATGAATGTTTGCTGTGGTGCTTTTTTTCTTCTTTGCAAAATAGTTTAATAATATTACAAAATGCTTGTAACATCCCACAGTCTTTCAAATAGCATAATCTTGAATTGTAGCTTTACTTAATGGCCCCAGTTCCAAAAAACCTTAACTCTTAGTAAGTGATCACTTACAATGAGAGCAAGCCGAGAGCAGGTGTTTTGGAGTGTGGTCCCCGTAGTAAGCTTTTATTTACAGATAGAACTTAAACCAAAGTAAGTCACTTACACCAAGAGCAACTCTTTTGAAATCAGGCCCAATGTATAGTGG
The DNA here is from genome assembly GCF_019279795.1 of Protopterus annectens. Classification (NCBI taxonomy): domain Eukaryota; kingdom Metazoa; phylum Chordata; order Ceratodontiformes; family Protopteridae; genus Protopterus; species Protopterus annectens. The sequence goes on along the minus strand of NC_056729.1, from coordinate 1,514,182,372 downwards.
GGTATCATGTTTTATAGCAGTAAATAAGAATTAAAACTAAATAAAAATGTAGTACTTTTACTGCAGAATAATCTCTCCTACTTTTTGTACAAAGCTTCACAAGATACTGTACATTATGTTTAAGAGATGAAGATGAGAAATCAGTCCTAGAGTTACAGACAGACATTTAAAACTAAAATATACGAAAAAAAATTAAATGCATGCTTCTGAGCACAATACATAACATTCACTTTATAGTCAACATTTTTATAACTTTTTGAAACAGTGGAATAGTAGAATGCGTGTAAAAAATACATAGTGGAGAAATTTCATATTAAATGGAATATTTTCCTGCAGGAACTAATCTACGTTGTCACTATTTTCAAAAGTAACATTACAGGTATGCACAACAACATTCTTACCAGAGGAATCATCTATAATGTTGAGGTTAATCTCTAACATTTTGTCTTGTTAATGACATTTGTGTTAAGAGAACGCTGTCCAAGTCTTTCCCTTCTTGCATTTTCAGATGCTGCCAGTCTGAATAACCTTGTCTGACTGAACATGGTCATGAATCATATGTGAACAAATACTGGATAGATGGCAGTCTTTCTGAAACAAAAATGTACTGAAATGTAATGGCATCATAGTGAGAAACAGTAGATTTCAACTTACAGGCATTAGAGTACATAGTCTAATCCCGACTACCTTAAGAGTATATAAATGCCTTGAATAAAGCTTCTAGGAAAGTGTATAACTCCCAGCATGGGCTGTGTAATGCAACACTACACTCCTTGCTTGGATTTCTCATGTTACTACAAAAAGATGCTATGTAAAACTACATCAATGGAATGGCTAGCGCTGCTTTGGATATCATGCAAGCAACAGAAAGCTCAAGAGGCAATTCATCAGCTCCATAACTCACATTTTATGGGAGTATGTTTGTGTCTGTATGTGTGCATGATTTTATGTGTATATGCACATTTCTGCATGTATGAGTATATAATTATTTGTGGATGAGTGGTGTGTGTGTGTGTGTGTGTGTGTGTGTGTGTGTGTGTGTGTGTGTGTGTGTGTGTGTGTGTGTGTGTGTGTGTGTGTGCTTCTTTCGGGATCCATGCTCAGTTCATTGTTCACATTCTTGATGCTTCTGAATTTGTTTTGTTCTTCATGACATTTTATACTCAACCAGAGTCAAGAAACTTCAAAATCCTATAAAAATAACCAGCCTAATTCAGTTTTGCTACTGCTAAGCTAGGAAATTAAGACATTGAAGGGACAGTAGAATTACAGTGTGTAAAGCACAATAACAAAATATGCTATGTCATTCATCTGTTTTTAGTACAAGGGAGAAAGAGATATTTCTGCATACTGAGGGAAGTAGTTTTACATAGTCAGGGAGCTAATACGTGATTACAATGGTTCAGCTACTTGTCATGAATCAAAATATTTTTGTGTATTTTTTTATCCTGCTTCTACCGATCTGGCACATCCAGTTAACAAAGGCTGGAATTTTACATGTGACATTGTTAATAATATAATTGCAATGGGAGTGCAGTGTTGGAAAATGTCCAGTTTCTAGATGCTGTGAGCCAGAATCATGTTGCCAGGACAATGAATATCAAAAAGCCCGGTTTCAGTATTTCACAGAAACATAAAACATGTATTTTAGTGGCACTTAAGGAAGGTTTGGCACACCCATTCTGCCCACATGCCTAAAATGCACACTGTATTAACCAACAGCTTATTTTCTCTTATCCCTCATAAGAACTTTCCTGTATCTCTGCCATGGCATTTTCTTTTTCACTGTTTTGATGTTTCAACCACTTCTGGAAGGCAGTTTCAATCAGTGACCACAGTTTCTTTGAAAGTGTTTCTATGTGTTTCCCCTAAGCTGTCCATCTTCTGTCTTAAGACTGTGTCCTTCTGTGTCATTTTCTAAAATTTTCTAAAATGCGGTATCCTCTTGGATTACATTTTTTTTATTCTGTCAGCTCTTTTATTTAGATTGTCCTACTTCATTTTTATATACTTCTTATTCAGACTTACCTTACCTCATTGCTATTGTATTCCACTGAAAACTCTCTCTTTTCTATGTCCGTACAATGGTGACATCTCCAGTGTTACCCTAAATGCTGTAGATTGGATCTTACCAACCGTCTGTAAAGAAAGATAATACTGTGTTACTACTCAACATCATAGAAGAATAAAGCCCTGACAATGACCTAGCTGACCGAGGGTTGATTAGCAACTTGGGAAACTGCCAGAGCAGCAGGGAGAAATAGGTGTCACCATCATGGGGTGGGTGGGCATCCCTAGGGGCATCTACTGTGCTGATCCCTGGTGGAGACTGGTGAAAGCACATAGGTATGCTTAAAGAGGGGAATAGAGTACAGACATCATGGAGCTGCTGTACAGGTGGGGAGATCTGCTGCATGATTCTATTGCACACCTACCCCAGGCATACCATTAAGTCTGCAAGGGAGGGGTGAAAATAGGTAGGTCATATCACAAAAAATCCCCATGGATGGGTGCACAGACACGGCAAGCCCCTGGATATCTATGTTTTGTGGTTGGCCCCAGCAACACTGGATTAAGTCTTGGAGGGAAAGCAGACAGATGGCAGACCCAGAGTAGACAGGCACTGTGTACCAGGCTGGTACTTATTATGGAAGGAGGACGGATGTCATGATAACCAACCAGTAATCATTCCTTCATATTTTTTAATTCAAAATGTGTTGGTCATGGTAATGGGCTGATCAGAGTCAGATGTATTTCAAACATAGCCTCGGACTAAGTAACAACACTGGCTGTAAGGTGGACTACACACATTTTACAACCATTACAATGTGCGCTTACATAATTTGGTGTGCAAACTATTACTGGAGGATTACCAGAAAATGACATTCATGAATATACACATATTTACAAAACCTTGTAGAAGTGGTTCTGCCATAATATTTTCATTGTAGTTTGACAACACAATTAAAAACTTGAAGGAAGTTTGACAGTTATAGAAAGACTAGTTAGGGAGATACTGAGTATGTGTGTGTGTGCATGTCTGTGTGTGTGTGTGTGTGTGTGTGTGTGTGTGTGTGTGTGCACGCGCACGTGTGTGAGTGTGTGTGTGTGTGTGTGTGTGTGTGTGTGTGTGTGTGTGTGTGTGTGTGTGTGTGTGTGTGTGTGTCTGTATGCAGAGTGAGGAACAGTAGCATTATGGTTTATCCAGTTAAATATTTTGTAACTGTGTCTGGAGTTGTTTGTAATCAAATGAGATTAGAAACCAGTCCAAAAGTTTGCTGATTTCTCTCACTTTTTGTTTGGTATAAGTCATCTATTATTTTTTTCCCCAAGGTTTCATTCTTTTGCAGTTGTTCTTAATGTTTCTCCTCCTAGTGTATACTACTAGATTTTGTTTCCTAGTGCACTATATTACATTTGTGTACTGAACTGAGGATTCCATGTATAACTTTACCATTTTTTAATTTTGCCAAATTCTTTTTTCTCCACATCCTCATTCATGACAATCATATTACGTATCTTTTTTCATCAACCAAAGGTATACTTTCCATTATGTGCGTTTGTCACAGGGTGATATCTGTCTAGCATTAAGCAGCATTCTATCAATACCAAGGATGATGCCACAATACAAAAAGAAGATGAATGACTTTAATAGCGGATTTTGTTCTTGGTGTCATTCGAGGAGGATACAGTATTTGTCAGCGTGACAGGATATGGTTAACAAACCATGTTTCTTTGCCAAAGATGGTCTGCTCCTGTCCCTTCTAGTCTTTTGAATATTGGATAAAACAATGTCTGCCCCATGGAGTCTTTTTTAAGATAATGACAAATTGACAAACCTTCCAAAATCTACCCAAGGAACTTTAAAAATGCTACTGCTCAATGCCAGAAGTCTAAACAAGAAGCTCCTCTCCCTCCAAACTCTCGTCACCACAGAAAATGCAGATATATGTGTAGTTACACAAACATGGTTTAAAGCCACAGAGAGTAGCCTGGCAGCACAAGGCTCCAGTTCCTTCCACACATTTAGACCACAACTGCACAGACAGGGAATAAAGGTGGAGGTATCTCAATCTATATCAGTAACAAGTTTACCTCTAGGCTGGTTCAACAGGATGACTCACTGGAGTTCCTCCACATCCAGATTACCACAGACTAAGTCCCGTATAATTATGCTAGCAATTTATAGGTCATATTCTGTTTCCCATGAAACCCCATAGCTCATACTTAGACCTACTGGAGACACTGACCCACTGACCATTGAAGAAAATACTATACTCATGGGAGACTATAATTATCCTTCTATAAACTGGGAAACTTACATGACCACAAAACTTGCAGGCACAGAGGTTCCTTAACTTTATAAGCACAAACATCCTGGACCAGTTAGTACATAAGCTTACTAGAGGTATAAACATATTTGACCTGGTACTCACAAATATGAGAGAATACTGCATTCCCCCTCAGTGTCGTGTCTTGTCAGGTAAAGTCAGACCACGAAGTAGTCTCCTTCAAAATAAGAATTAATTCTGTAACTCCAGCAAACCCTGTAATAGTACAAACTATTCCAAGGCAAACCACCTTTTATTAAGTGATAACATGTCAAAATTGCAAGTCCATCCTAAATCAGATAACACAGCAGCCTAGTTGGAATAATTCACAGAAGCTCTGTACAGCCACGTCAATGACTGCATGTAGGCTACTTGCGCCTAGCAAAAGAAAGCCCAAAACTAACTAAAAAAAAAAAACCACCCTGGTGAAATTCAAAATCAAACAAGTTATACAGCAAAAGAAAAAGTAATAGTTAAATAAGGATGTGTAACACTGAAAAAAAAGATAAAAATAAAATATCTCATCAAATCGAATAGACAACTAAGAGGACTAATTAACTCCATCAAATTAAATTTTCAGGTAAAGTTAACATTCTATGCCAAGGATAACCATAAGGCCTACTTTAGCTATAACTGAATCATCAAAAGGCAGTGCATAATAGTGCGCTGAACTGTTGGTAAATGGCACCATATTCATGGAACCAAGAGATATAGTATAGCACATCTTCTGGTTGACAAACCCATCTCCAGCTTTACCACCTCCCACCCCCAGTCACCTCCCAGGAAATACCATCTAACATAACTCCTTCAAGTATCAGTAGGGACCAGGTCCTAGATGTCCTCTCTGTGGTCAAGAATACATCTTTAATAGCACCAATAACATCCCAAGATAGCTCCACAAAGGCTCCATGCCACATGAATAGGTGACTGCAGTGATCATCTCTCTGCACAAGGGTGGATCATCAATGGATCCCAGGAGCTACAGACCCATTAGTCTGACTACTCTCATATGCAAAGGCATGGAAAGAATTATCATAGGAAACCTTCAGACAGTGGACCCAACCCAGTTTGGTTTCATCAAAGTTAGGTTATGCCTGCCGAATCTTGTGGACTTCTTTGAGAAGGTCACCAAGGCAATAGATGCGGACAAAACAGTGCATATTGCCTATCTTGACCTAGCTAAAGCATTTGATACAATACCCACTTGGGCATTGTAAACAAACTTACAGAATTAGGCATAACCCCCTATGTAACTCACTGGTTGCCAGCAGGCTCACAGACAGGATCCAGGAGGTTAAGATTGGAGAGTCCACCTCCACAAAGAGGCCGATCACCAGAGGAGTCCTCCAGGGCTCTGTGCTGGGTCTGCTCCACTTTGAAATCTATTTTTGGGAAGTAAACGACGATGTCAAAGGCCTCTAGCTTACCAAATTAGCAGATGATTGCAAGCTTGGAGCAATCATATAACCTTCCCAAGATACTAACACCTTACAAGAAAGTCTAACACAGATAAATAACTGGTGCCAAAGCCAGTTTAAAATTCAATGCCAAAAAATGCATAAAAGTTCCTTTTGGGAAGGGAACTACCTAGGGAAACTACCTCGTTGATAAAACACCTCAAAAATTAGGCACAGTAGTAAGGGATTTGAGGGATGCATGTAGATAGTAACCTGGCTTTCAACTAATATGTGTCTAAGGTAGTAAGAAAATCATTCTGTGTCACTTAACTTATAATTAAGAGCATCGCATCTACGTCCAGAAAAGTAATTGTGCCACTGTACACCATCCTCATCAGAGCCATTACTGAGTATAACACTCCCTTTGCTATGTACCTGACCAGGCACATGTAACGACTGGAACATCCACAAAGGTCCTTCACAAAAGGAATACAGGAAGGCCATAAATACAATGTCCTATGCAGATCATCTCAAAGCCCTATCCCTATAGTCTGTTTTCCAACAGACTACTAAAAGGTGATTTATACTTGTCATACAAGGCATCTTTGGAACTTTTGCGTGTCTGCAAAACGAACAACACCAGAAATACTAGACCTATAGAATTAAACTTTTCTTGCAACTTAAATAGAACATGTTGGAGGGACAAGTATGTATCTCAGAGAATCCCTATTCTCTGGAATAGGCCTCCTACCCATGTGAAGCAGATCCCTTCCCAAACCCTATTCAAGGGCAACCTAGAGCAGTGGATGGGAAATTGGAACTTCACCCCTGGTCTGACACCTTTGTCTCTGATGGAGAGAGAGAGACAGTCGTTATGTCATGTAATAAATAACATACACCCCTTAAAACAGCCTCTACGGCAAAATTACTCATGGGATACATTTGCATTGCATGGCAGAGCTAATAAAGACCCTGGTGGTCATTAAACTAGTATACCTCTATGAACCAATGGATGCTCTACAATGTAGAAATTGACAAGTACTGGTCATATAAACTGACCTTTATTGTACCTCATTTGCAACCGTCCTTCCATATGGGTGGACTTTATTGGGTTTTGCCCTCTGTGTGCTATTTTCTATTCAGCATCTTAACTATGTGACTATCCTTCGACCAAATGCAACTGTATTTAATTTTCTCACTCACCTTTAGTAAGGCGTGGTGACACCTGGCTTAAGTTTTTCTGCGTTGGTCATGTCAGCTACTCTCTTCCTTCAGCTTTTCCTCTCTCAATCAAACAATCCTATTTTTTACACCAAGAATCACTATTATTATTAATTCAAATGACATAAAAAAGAAGTATGTCATTTGGCTTGTTTAGTTATACTTAATTCTTACATTCTCACCTTTTAGCTTTTTCTTAATTCAGGGTATAGCGTTCCTATTAACATTACACAAAAAGTGTGCTTTCTGTCATGTTTGGTTTTAAAATTTCCCATTTTACAGAACCAGTCACATGTGAAGAAAAAGCAAACCCATCTTACCAATAAAATGTGTTCACCACTTAGATGTAATAACAGTCCACGTGTCTAATTTTGTCTGACATCTCCAGATGTTCCTGAATTCTTATTTCTCCATATGTAGTATTTAATGCAGTTACACTTTGACCCGTGTATTATCAATCTTCACTTCTATTGGAAAAAGATTTCTTCAGTATCCTCTCCTCTCTTGTTGTCTTTGGGAACCTTTCTTCCATGCCCAAGTTATCAAAATGGTTAGTTAGTTAGTTAGTCAGTCAGTCAGTCAGTCAGTCAGTTAGTTAGTTAGTTAGTCAGTCAGTCAGTCAGTCAGTCAGTCAGTGTCAGTCAGTCAGTCAGTCAGTCAGTCAGTTAGTTAGTTAGTCAGTCAGTCAGTCAGTCAGTCAGTCAGTCAGTCAGTGTCAGTCAGTCAGTTAGTTAGTTAGTTAGTCAGTCAGTCAGTCAGTCAGTTAGTTAGTTAGTTAGTCAGTCAGTCAGTTAGTTAGTTAGTTAGTTAGTTAGTTAGGTCAGCTTCCTTCTGTTTGTACTACGTTTTATAGTTTATCATGATTTAATGCATCTGCTTTTCTTTTTCGTGATGTGAAGTTATTATAAGGAAAAGAGGACTTTACATCTGACTTTCAATGCTTCACAGGAGACCCTTAATGTCATCAGGCCATTCTCCTCAACACAATGAAGATAAAATGCATTTCTGCATCCTGAGATACTTCTCTTAGCTAGCTGTAGAAGGGTATGAATATAACAGGGAGCAGAACTCAAAAGGAACAGAAATCTTTTTCTCAAGTTCAACATGATACAGCACAATTCTAAAAATCACTATAATTGTCTTTACTACAAAAGCATGCCTTACTTTTGGGTTAGGCATTTAGGAAGGATATAAAACTTAACAGTGTGCATCAGTCTGTTGATGAAGAAATGGCTGTTTAAATGCAGGTTTAGCTAATTTTCTTATTTATTTCTATAAATGAATAATAATTGGTACAAACATTAATACTATGATGACAAAACTCATATTTACGAGAAGGTGGCTTTGGGAAAATTTGAGCACGGCATATAGTGTGCATCCATGTCATGCCTCATTTTTAATGTACTTTTAAAATATTTTATGAACTGCAAAGTTAGTTTTTGAATATATCCATGCAAATATTTGTACACAGCTGCTAGAAAAGAGCATGGACTTACCTAGTAGGGAACACAAAGAGCAGCACATGAATAGCTAACAGCCAATGTGTTTTATCCACGTTAATTTCAGTCAGATTTACTGAAGTACTGAAATCATTAGCATTTATATGCAGTATTGATTGTTTGCTCTAGATATTTGCAATTCAGATTAGAACTTGCTTTATAACTTGCTGCATCTTAGGGTATGTAGAACTGCATTTCTAATTTATACATACACACACACACACACACACACACACACACACACACACACACACACACACACGCACACATATATATGTATATGTATGTAATGCATGTATATATATGTAGAACTGCATTTCTAAAGTATATATAAATATATATATATATATACACACACACACACACACACACACACACACACACACACACACACACATATATATGTATATGTATGTAATGCATGTATATATATGTAGAACTGCATTTCTAAAGTATATATATATATATATATATATATATATATATATATATATATATATATATACACACACACACACACACACACACACACACACACACACACACACACACACATATATATATATATATATATGTGTGTGTGTGTGAGTATAGGTATATATACAAAGAGAGAGAGTGGGTTGCACATTTGCTTCTGATCCAGAATGTTGCAGGCCATAGTCCACCACAGTGGTTTTTACCATACTTGACATTAATTAACTGACCGTTATGTATAGCCTATGGCTAGTGACACGGTCAAGGAGAGTTTCATCAGTTAGATGGCACATTAAACCAAAATCCTTCTACCCACCATACTGATGGTTCTGTTTTGTCATGTGTTAAGGAGTATTGAAGGAATATTAGCACTGCTAAATGGCAGGTATTTGCCCTCATTTATGACCCTTGTTTCTAGTTATATAAAAGCAATATATGGAATTTCCAGACTACAATTAAGTGAGGGTGTGCACATTTACCACACCACACAGATATGCAGCTACATTGTTACTGGTCTAAGTCCTATTTGTTTAAAGTACACTTAAATAAATGATTATATAATTGCTAATTCTTCTTTTTCTTCCAGATCTGGAAGCTTTCAAAACACTAATGGGTAACTTTGACATGCTACTGCTGACAAAGTAGAAATAGTCATATCTAATATGTATGCAGCACAGCAAAGTACTGATTTTTTCAGAGCACTCACTGCTGTTAGCATAAACACAATTATATATCTATCCATCTATCTATCCATCTATCTATCTATCTATCTATCTATCTCTTTACATATGTGTGTTTGTTGCTCCCCCTCACTACTTTATGACATGTTTCAGAAGCCTTTGTTGATCATCTTTAAACAAGACCCCCCTGCGCTTGCTCAGCTTACCTTCCTGAGTGAGGACCCACTAGTTGAAGAAATCGATGGCGTGGAGATTGGCATGTCCTGGTACAGCTCCATCCTAACAGTAGTCAAGTCTTCTTTTGTTTTGTGCCCAGCCAACAGTTCCTCCCTAATCCTAGCATACAATAATAGAAATGCAGAACTTTGTCTGCAACTGATGTGTCTGTGCTTTCAAGCACTTATTTATGACAGGCCTGCAGTCTCCTGTCTGTACCATGAGCTGTTGCCCTGGCTGAGGATCTCTACCCCTGCTGGTGTAGGTAAGAAAGCAAAAGACTTAGTCTAACCATTCTCCCACCCAAATCCTCCTCAGGGATCAAGTCTCAGCCATATGCAGGGCTTCTTCCCTCTGTGACTTTTGAATTTATGTTTTTAAAAGAATAAAACGATGATAAACTGTGAAAATTATAAAGCGACTACATTATTTTCCTACTACTTTCCAGAGATTTTTAGTAGATGACATAAGTATATGCTTGTATGTTCTGCATTTTTTTTAATTTTCATTTTATAACCATGGTGGTGCTGCGGTAGCGTTGTCGCCTCACAGTTAGATGTTGTCCTGTTCGATTCTCAGCTAAAGCATCTTCTGTGTGGAGACGTGTGAATGGGCATAACTTCGTTGAAGGTTGTGCGTCAGGGCTGGCAACTCGGCACGTAAAAATCTGCTGCCAAGCATTAGCGGACTGGAGTTCCACTGTGGTGACCCCTAACCAGGAAAAGCCAAAAGATACAACAACAACAACATTTTATAACCCTTTCCCTTGCACTAACCTGCTGACTACAAAGGTAGCATTTAACTGCAATATCCTCTCTTACTGCCTTTCTAAGTTGAGATTCACAGTCTAATGAATGTCATCCATGCAGAAGGGGTCTGGAGTATTTTTTGCTTATAAGCCTGCTCTAACCATTCACCTGCCAGTGTCTTCATACTGTGATACTGAATTACTGAATCTCCATGTACATGGTATGGAGAGACAAAGTCATTACATAATGCCTTCCTCACCTCTGGAACAGACTGTCCCTGCAGATTAAGCAGTGTGATACGTTATCATGGTTCAACCAGGACTGAGGTGATTGGATAGGCAATCAGAAAAAGGAAATGTGATTTAAGAGTCGGTACTCACTCACTTACTCACTGACTCATGTTTTACAAGTTGCATCTGACTTCTACAGTGACCACAGGGACAGTCACTGCTATCCATGGGAGTTTTTAAGGCAACATAAGAAAAAGAAGTAGGTTGCCAGGTCTTTCTTCCATATCACAGAATCGCGCACGCATGCGCACAGACACATACACACGCGTGCACGCACACATGCACATGCATACACACACACACACACACACACACACACACACACACACACACACACACACACACACACACATATTCTCAAACACATACAATTTGATGTTCCTGATCTATGTTCCTAGCAAGACATAAATAGTCATGATAATTTTATGAAATGAAGTTCCAAGCTGGTCATTTATTCACAAAACTGTTGAAATAATAAATCCACAAGACTGGACGAGCTGGAAACACAATAAGAGACCGCTTCAACAAAATAGTGGTATTTATTTGAACTTGCAATAAATCGTAAGCGCTTTCGGCTAAATTAGTATTTAGCCTTCTTCAGACAAACAGCAGAAAAGTGCGTTGTAGTTGTATAAATAAGTTAATGTAACCAATCAAAAGCAAATGCATTTGTTTAAATAAACGTTACTGTAGTAACCTTAAACAAGAACGGAAGAATGCATCACTAACCAAGATATTTTAAAGAAATATAAAGCATTAGTAAACCAATATAAATACTTTAAAAACGTGAATGTTAAATAAAATTACATATTCAACGTCACATCATAGACTAATTATTGCAGTTCTCCTATTGTACAAAATTATTTGAAAAAATATATAAAAGGAAAACATTTAAACATTTAAAAACATGCAGTTCCAAACTAAAACCTGTCATAGAACCTAATGGCCCGTGTTTACTTCTAAACAAGTGTTCTAAACATATATATACACCAGTTTAGAGGAACAAAATTATTGTGTGATTAAATTGTTCCATTAAAATATCTATAAAAATATTTGTATAATTAGACTGACAAGAAAACACATGGAATAATCTTATACTAATATGTAAAAGACTTACATATATACAATAATACAAGTTGGTATATGTATCTATATTATATGCCATAACCCTCTCAGGCTAATAACATATGTATTATCGTCCATATGATAGCCATTTAAGCACACATTTAATTGACAAGTTGTCATTAATACCCGGTAGCAGATGTGCCCTTGTACGAATCTGCCACATGAGTTCATCTATCTCTAACATTATTTGCCAAGGTCCACCCCTCACATCTGGATTCCTTTGTTGGACTATGACAAAATTAAAGTTATGTCCTGTATTCTCTATAGTATGCTTAGCTATAGCATTGTTGGTATCTTTTTTGCTAACAGCATACATATGTTCGTAAATCCTAGTCTTTATTCTACGCTCAGTCTTACCAATGTAAAATGCTTTGCATTGGTTACACAAAGCAGCGTAGACAACTGACTTGGACTCACAATTGTAATGGCCATTAATTTTATATGTTTTATCCTTGATGCTAAAATGTGTGCATACCTTGAGAAATTTGCACTGAGCACAAGCACCACACTTATATATGCCATTTGGTCGATGTGAAATAGCTTTTCTTGGTGGTCTCTCTAGGATAGCTTTCAGGTTTGGCCCCCTCCTGTATGTTAATTTAGGTTTTTCACCTAGTAGCATGGACAGGGTGCTGTCATGGTTAATGACATCCCAGTTCTTAATGACCGTTTCTTTGATTTTATAAAAATCTAATGAAAAAGTGTGTAGAAAGGAGACACAATAATTTGTGTCCTCTGTTCTATGTGCACTCAATGGATTTGGAGTAGTTGTAATGGCACCGCCATTGGGTGTCAGCTCTTGTGTATTGTTGACACCTAAAAGTGGGATGAACTGGCCTGAAGCACGTTTGTTAGAAACTTCTATTATAATGTTATTGATTAATGAAAGTGGATAGCTCCTGGCCAAGAACATGTTTTTTAATTTATTACATTCAATAAGAAAGTCATGGTCTTCCGTTACCATTCGTGCTGCTCTAACCAGCTGCCCCTTGACGACTGATCTTTTTTGATAATAGGGATGGTTGCTGGAAAAATGCAGCAAGCTGTTGGAGTACGTAGGCTTTCTGTATATATTACTTGTTAGTCTTTTGTTGTTAGTGTCTTTTTTAAGAAGAATATCTAAATAGTTAATCTCACTATCTGCTATGTTGAAAGTGAATTGTAAAAAGTCAGTCATGTTGGTTATGTTATCTATGAATGTGGGAATAAGCTCTTTGTCACCTTTCCAAATACAAAATATGTCATCCTGGTACCTGGTGTACCAGGAGACATGTTGTTTAAACAAAACCTCTTTGAAAAGGAATTCTACTTCCCAATAAGCTAACACAGCATTAGCAAAGGAGCCACCACAGGGCGATCCCATGGCCACACCTGAGGTTTGGAGATAAAACTTATTCTCAAAAATGAAAAAGTTGTTTGTTAGGACTAATTCCAAAAGTGTTTCACATAAACAAATAGTGTTTTCCTCCACCTTTTTGTTGACCATAAATTCTCTTACCCAACTAAGGCCTATAGCTTGCGGTATAACCGTATATAGGTCTTTAATGTCTATTGTAAGGAAAACCATGTTATTAGTGTATTCTATCCCACTGATGTTTTTGAGAAAAGACCAGGAATCCTTACAAATGTGTGGTTCCTGGTCTAAGAGGGGTTTTATTATGCTATCTACTAATTTGGCTGATGCATAAGTTGCCGAACCTCTCCCGTCTACAATAGGCCTGAATGGTGGTGTTTGTAGACGTTTGTGTAACTTAGGTGCACCAAAAAAAGCTGAAATCCTTGGAGCTGGTGTGTACAAATACTTGTATGTATCAGTATTAATGAAACCTTCTAAAAGTAAGTCCTGTAAGCAATTGTTGATCTTCCTATAGGCAACATTTATTTCATTTAATGATACTTCCTCGTATACCGAAGTGTCCAAATGTTCCATCATGTACTCAACATATTTACAATGATCCATTAGTACTACCCCCCCTCCCTTATCCGGTTTCATAACCCGGATGTTACAATCCCTTAGCAGTAAACCTTATTTATTGCAAGTTCAAATAAATACCACTATTTTGTTGAAGCGGTCTCTTATTGTGTTTCCAGCTCGTCCAGTGTCTTGTGGATTGGTCATTTATTCACTTTATAGTAGTTGTTCGCACTGCACTTTCCTTAAGGATCGTTACTGTATTATTTAGCTCCTGCTTCTCTTCTTCCTTTTCTTTTTCCTCCTCATGTCCCCTAGCAGAAAGAGGCAGTGACCATACCTATGGGCATGTACTCACTCCACCATCCTCCAGACAATTCACTACTACCCAGGACATTGCTCAAACTCAGGCTACTGGTAAGCACCTTGTCCTTGCACCAAATTGGTGATGCATAAGGCAGCATATTACACAAGAACTTCATGGCTCAGTATGGCATCTAGGCAGCAATTTTTGATTACAGTGGAGAAATATGCATTAAGAGACCTAGATATAGTACAATCTGATTATGAAGCTATTCAGGAAAGAGATGTGACCATCCTTTTTTTGAAGAATGACAGGCCTGGATAGAAGTATCTGCACAGGAAGCCAAACAGATAAGTGGCTGGAACCCAAAACTGCTGCCAGTTAAATAGAAACAATAAGAAGACAGAAGAAAGGCACACTCAGCTCCAGTATAGAAATAAAGTTGTATTAAACACATTCATTTTCTGAACAAAATACTTCATCACACTTGGCATCACAGTCTTCATGATAAACAGTTTTGCTTGATATATTTATTTATTTTTATTTATTTTATTTTACATTTGTTGACCCAGATAGTCCGACTGGATACATGTCCATTTTCAGCAGAGGCCCGGGGAGAAAAGCTCCAAACTTACAAACAGATAAAAACAAGCAAGTTACAGTATATGCACAAACATACTGTATTAACATACAAGTTACAGTCTCCCATTTCAAGCCTATGAAGAATGCAGTTTATATTCATAAATATATACAAATATGTTACAGTTTTTCTTATCAAACCTATAGGTGCAGCTATATACAGATATATTCATCTGGAATCTGTTGAACCGTTCTCATTGCAATGTACCCTTTAAATAAAATGTTCTTCATCAGTGTGTACAGTACCACATTTTAGTTTTATTCATTGTCAAGGAGTCAAAGCATATTTTATGCATGAATACAGTGAAGCTTTTAAATAGCTTAAGAGTTGAGGTCTGACAGCAGTATAATGCAAAGCATTATGGGTTTAAGGTTATCAACTTCTAACAGTCTGCAACTTATAATGTTATGTTTTATTGGCTTAATAAAACCAGAATCAGTATCTTGGGTTGTTCATAGAAAAGAGGTGCTTTTCTTAACAAGTCTTATGTGGTTAATAAAAATAAGCATGCACTTACTTAGAATGTAGGACAACCGGCTGAAACTACACTTATCAAGAACAAGCTTGCCCCAGCCAAATCATTAAAAGTACTGTTTCTTAAAATCTGCAGAAGAAAGGCTGGTACACAGACAAACAAAACACCCACATGTTGGGGATTGCATCCCTTGTTCTCCCTACCTTATATAATGAATTCCGTTTTATAGAAAATTACATATTTGTCGCAGCCCTTGGATAAAAGAGTTGAAACTGGTCTAGGATTCCATAGACAGCTTCAACAGAAAATGATGCACATGGAAAGAGACCATATATTTAGTAAAATTGGATTGTATTGGCATTACTTCTAAGGGCTCTTAAGCCATTAGCCTAGTAACCTCCTATGGATAGTGCTGGAACAGTTTTTGGTGACTGGTACCTCAATGATTAAAAAAAAAAAACCTACCATTTAAAAATCCTTACTACAGAATTGTGGCCCTGATCCTGAGTCCTTCTAGGAATATAGAATATGTAGCATGAACTACAACCAACTTAAAGGTGGGATACCTAACTCTGTAAAGACTTTTTTTTGTCTTATGGGATGTATCCAAAAACAAGGGCAGTGAAAATGACTTCCAGCTCACCTCTCTTGGCTCAGTTAAGTATCATCTCCTTGTAAGTGTTGTGCCACTTTGAAAGACATGCTTTCCTATCAAAGCACTGAATAGCAGGAGCCACAAGTATAGAATGACCAGAATGGACATTACCTATCCATGCAAGTGTGACTTAGCATGTTAGTGTGTGATGCTTATGGATGTCCCATCTATAAAGCAGTGAATCAGTGCCTTAAGCATGGCTAACAACTCATGTCTGTTCATGGCATCATGAGAACTGTGCTCAGTTAGTGCTTTACACAGAACGTGGCTGTATGTTCATGGCATCATAAGAACTGTGCTCAGTTAGTGATTTATACAGAACGTGGCTGAATGTTCATGGCATCATGAGAACTGTGCTCAGTTAATGCTTTATACAGAACGTGGCTGTATGTTCATGGCATCATGAGAACTGTGCTCAGTTAGTGCTTT
This sequence comes from Protopterus annectens, assembly GCF_019279795.1. Taxonomy (NCBI): domain Eukaryota; kingdom Metazoa; phylum Chordata; order Ceratodontiformes; family Protopteridae; genus Protopterus; species Protopterus annectens. Next base: position 1,514,165,975 of record NC_056729.1, on the reverse strand, counting down.
ATACAGAACATGGCTGTATGTTGAGTTCACAGAATTAACGTGGCTGAATGTTCATGGCATCATGAGAACTGTGCTCACTCAGTTAGTTCTTTATACAGTACGCGGCTGTATGTTCATGGCATCATGAGAACTGTGCTCAGTTAGTGCTTTATACAGAACATGGCTGTATGTTGAGTTCACAGAATTAACATGGCTGAATGTTCATGGCATCATGAGAACTGTGCTCACTCAGTTAGTGCTTTATACAGTACGCGGCTGTATGTTCATGGCATCATGAGAACTGTGCTCAGTTAGTGCTTTATACAGAACGTGGCTGTATGTTGAGTTCACAGAATTATTTCTCAGCCAGCATTGTTGTAACTTATGCTATTGTACACAGAGTTTCACATCAGTGTACCGTTATTAGAACAGGAGAAATGCCACATTGTTTAACAAACACTTGTAGCTTTCAGAATATGCCATCTGTTTTCCGTTTTCCTTCCTCTTGATATTAGCAGCATTTCCTGAGATTCTCCCCCTCTGTCTGGGGTAGAACAAGTCAGATAATACCTTAGATCAACAAACCATTAAGAAACAGTGGCACAGAATTTCATTCTACTGTTCAGGAATGCCCTGATTTCTTTAACCAAATGTAGCTAATACTATATTTGTAACTAGAATGTGTCATTTTTGGTAATTTAGTTCTGTGTGTATAGATGCTATCACATAATTAAAGATGTAAGTAATGTAAAATGCATTGTATAGCAATTCTGATACTATATCATTTCTATTCATTAATGACTGTTTCTTACTTGTATTTATTATTTCCTTATTATTTTCTTTCTTTTTACTTTCTTTTTACTTACATGTATTTTCTACTGGTTCCTAAGGCCAAACTCCTCTTTACAAATGAAACCAAAGGCATAACATGAACTTTAAATACACTGAAAAACATTGCAGATGACTCGTTTTAAAGCCAATAAACATTGCCATAATTTACAGTGGTAATCAGGATTAAGCATTAGACAATTATATGAGCAGTATATTGGTTAGATAACAGACATAAGAGCTGAGCAGCTGCAGTTCCAGTAAACTTGATATTTTATTCCATATGTTTGGGATTGACATTCCTTGCATTTACAGTTTAGAATCTGCATAAAAGCAGGTCTGTGTAGACTGCCACTGATGTTACTGGTAATGTGCTCTACAGAAACAAATATCATTCAGCTCCATATTTTCCCCTTTTCCTGTCGTTTCCTTTGTTTTTCTTTTGTCACTATAGCAAGCAAACTGTGTTCCTGAAATTAATAATTAAGAACCGTTTACAATTTTTAATCTGATATGACAATATTAAATATCACACTTTTAAAAGACTTTCTTACTTTAGCTTTCTAATTCTAAAATGTTAGAATGATGTTTTTGTTATGCTTCTGTGCTGATTTATTGATTTGTTGACCGCATAGTTCCAGCTCACTGAAGTTATTCATTTTGCACAGAAATCCTTGGAATTAATTCATATTACTTTACCAGCAAATTTTAATGACTTCAGCATCAAAGTAAAGGTGTGAAGTTAAAATAAATTGCATAACAATAGGCACTAATACAAAATGTCACATTAGAGATGGGAATGAAGACTATGGTACTGTTTGCAAAAATGAAACGTTGCTCTGATTGCATATATTGCAAGAAAACAACAGAAATAATTAAAATATACATTTCATTTTAAAAGAGATACATTTCAGATGTATGAGTTCAGTTGCACATTCTGTTCTTCATTTATTTCCACCACATATGCTCACTTCATAGGATGTCAATGAATGATCTATATATGTATGTATCTTTCTATCTATCTATTTATCTATCTATCTATCTATCTATCTATCTATCTATTATTAGGCTGTCGAGTTATTTTAAAAGCAAACAATCAAAACATAAAGAGCAACAAGTCTTCATAATTGGCCAAAAGTCTGTACATTTATAGACATTCAGGCATTATACAAATTTTCCACAAGAATGTGGACAGATTTGACATTCTTCTTTAGCAGAAAAAAGTGAGCACACATACGCACACGCGCACGCGCACACACACACACACACACACACACACACACACACACACACACACACACACACACAAGCTTCCTAATTTTAGATAAAAGCATATAACTTTGTTCTAAAGAGAGCATCACAAATGCATATCCTCAACCGTCTGAAATAGGTACAATAGCGCCATGAGGAGTACTGTGCAGGTTTAATACATGAGGTACAATAGCACCATGAGGAGTACTGTGCAGGTTTAATACATGAGGTACAATATCGCCATGAGGAGTACTGTACAGGTTTAATACATGAGGTACAGTAGCACCACGAGGAGTACTGTGCAGGTTTAATACATGAGGTACAATAGCACCATGAGGAGTACTGTGCAGGTTTAATACATGAGGTACAACAGCACCATGAGGAGTACTGTGCAGGTTTAATACATAAGGTACAATAGTACCATGAGGAGTACTGTGCAGGTTTAATACATGAGGTACAATAGCACCATGAGGAGTACTGTGCAGGTTTAATATGAGGTACAATAGCACCATGAAGAGTATTGTGCAGATTTAATACATGAGGTACAATAGTACCGTGAGGAGTACTGTGCAGGTTTAATACATAAGGTACAATAGCATCATGAGGAGTACTGTGCAGGTTTAGTACATGAGGTAGAGTAGCACCGTGAGGAGTACTATTCTGGTTTAATAGATGAGGTACAGTAGCTCCATGAGGAGTACTGTGCAGGTTTAATACATGAGGTACAATAGCACCCTGAGGAATACTGTGCAGGGTTAATACATGAGGTACAACAGCACCATGAGGAGTACTGTGCAGGTTTAATACATAAGGTACAATAGCACCGTGAGGAGTACTGTGCAGGTTTAATACATGAGGTACAGTAGCACTGTGAGGAATACTGTGCAGGTTTAATATATGATGTACAGTAGCAGCGTGATGAGTACTGTGCAGGTTTAATACATGAGGTACAATAGCAGTGTGTGGAGTACTATGCAGGTTTAATACATAAGGTACAATAACACCATGAGGAGTACTGTGCAGGTTTAATACATGAGGTACAACAGCACCATGAGAGTACTGTGCAGGTTTAATACATGAGGTACAATAGCACCCTGAAGAGTACTGTGCAGGTTTAATACATGAGGTACAATAGTACCATGAGGAGTACTGTGCAAGTTTAATACATAAGATACAATAGCACCGTGAGGAGTACTGTGCAGGTTTAATACATGAGGTAGAGTAGCACTGTGAGGAGTACTATGTTGGTTTAATAGATGAGGTACAGTAGCACCATGAGGAATACTGTGCAGGTTTAATATATGAGGTACAATAGCAGCGTGAGGAGTACTGTGCAGGATTAATACATGGGGTACAATAACACTGTGAGGAGTACTGTGCAGGTTTAGTACATGAGGTACAATATTTTATTTATTTATTTATTTATTTATTTGCTGTTGTTTAACCAGGATAGTCCATTGGGCCCAAAGAACTCGTTTTCAATGGAGTCCTGGGGAGAAAAGCTCCACATACAGATTATACAAAGATTATGTTACACAATACATAAAATACAAAGATTAATTTCAATATATAGATTATATAGAGGAAAACATAAGTATCAAACAAAACAAGTAGTAGAGGTGAAATATAAAAAGAAATAGTATTGTGTTTTTTTTTTTTTTTTTTATTACTTGGTAAAAGTGAGGAGTTGAATGGTGGAAGCAAGCATGAATTTGCTAGCTGGGAATGGAAAAAGAAAGAGGAGTAGTGGTGGAAGTAGGGTAGGTTATGAAGGATGTGAGCAGGAGCATTCCCATGAGGATGTTAGATGAGAGTGTAGTAATTTTTTAAAGTGTGGGAGCCTAGCAATTGTACGGATGGATGGGGGAAGGGAGTTCCATTGGCGTGCTAGTGAGAAGGACAGGAGGTGTTGTCCTGGAGCGTGTATGGGTCTATAGACCTCTATGAGGTTTTGATTGTTAGATCTTAGAAGTCTTTGTGTTTGATGCATTTTAAAGGTAGTTGAAAGAGAGGGACAGAGTGCTGGCTGGAAGATGAGTTTATGTGCATAGGTGAGTTGAGTGTAGGAGAGGTAATGGGGTGGCTCTAGCCAGTTGAGTTTTTAGAGAGGTTCACAGTGATGGGTAGATGATTTGCTGCTGGTTGCAAATCTGGCTATTTTATTGTAGCAAGATGATAGTTTGGATTTCAAAGAAGATTGTAGGTTTGTTAGAAGAGGGGCGCCATAGAGAAGGGAGGGAAGGAGAAATGTGGTAGCGAGGGTAATTTTGGTAGTAGAGGTGAGGAACCGATGGTGGTGGTAGAGCATGCCTAGTTTTTGATGGGTTTTTTTATATTTAGGAGTAGATGGGAGTTGAATTTCAGCTTGTCATCAATTTGAATCCCGAGTAGTTTGGCTTCAGATACCAGCTCGAGACATGTATTGTTCTGGCTGGTGATGGAGAATAAATTTCTGTCAAAATTATTAGTTTTGGAGGGGGAAAATATCATAAGCTTGGTTTTAGCAGCATTGAGTGCAAGGTGGTTCTCTTTCATCCATTGTTCTGTGGTGGAGAAGGCATCTTGAGTTAGTTTTAACAGAGTTGGGGTGGATGGGGCAGCACAGATGATAGTGGAGTCATCAGCATATTGAATAATATTTGCAAGGGGGATAGAGCGGAAAAAGTCATTAATGAAAATATTGAAGAGAAGGGGGCCCAGAATAGAGCCTTGTGGGACACCTGTGGGTGTGTCAAGGAAGGAAGAGGTGGCTTTTTTCCACTTGACAGCTTGTTGCCGATTGGAGAGATAGCTAGTAAACCAACAGAGGGATGAGGGAGAAAGGTTTAGGTTATAAAGCTTAGTAAGAAGGAGGTTATGAGAGATAGTATCGAAAGCTTTAGAGAGATCGAGAAGGATGGTAGATACAATGAGGCCGGAGTCCTTAGCTTTGTTCACAGTTTCAAGGAAGGATAGGAGGGCAGTCATAGTACTATGATGGGGTCTGAATCCATGTTGTGTAGGAGTTAGTAGATAGGAGTTAATAGCACAGTGAGGGGTACTGTGCAGGTTTAGTACATGAGGTACAATAGCACCATGAGGAGTACTGTGCAGGTTTAATACATGAGGTACAATAGCACCATGAGGAGTACTGTGCAGGTTTAATACATGAGGTACAATAGCACCATGAGGAGCACTGTGCAGGTTTAATACATGAGGTACAGTAGCACCATGAGGAGTACTGTGCAGGTTTAATACATAAGGTACAATAGCATGGTGAGGAGTACTGTGCAGGATTAATACATGAGGTACAATATCACCATGAGGAGCACTGTGACAAAGTCATGCAGTAAGCTCTGTGCCTTACTGCTGCACTAACATAAGCATTAAAGGCACAGCTATACTTTGCAGTCTATTGGCTTATGAAGAAAAACTGAACAAAGCAGAACAGCCTACAGATTATGTTAACTCATTCTCCTCCAATGGAGCTCTGAAAGTTTGGAGTCTAACTTCCAATGGCTGCATCCTAAGCATTTTGACATTAAGGATATAAATGCCATTAAAGACAATGTAGACAAAATTACCACTGATAAATGCTACACAGTGTGGTAGTCAGGCTTTTGGACTTTCCTGTATTTTAAATTGTGAATTTAAATCTAAATGACCCCTCTTTGCCAACATTACTGCACTGATAATCAGTGCATATGGACTAAGCAATACCTTTATGCTGAGCTCAAAAAGAAAACTACTTCCCATGATACAGTCCACATAAAGTTACCAAAAATCCGAAACAAATATGCAAGTCTGGCTTGTAACCCGTGAATCACAGAAGGTCAACTATAGATGTCCAGTGACAGGAAGCATGGTACAGTACAAAAGGCTGAAAAATGCCTTATGGTAAAGTAAGTAAAAAACTATAATAGAAGACCTCTTTGTCAGTACCACTCTAAGTAAACATATTAGGTTAACTGAGTTCCTTCAGATATTTTTTTAATTCATGTTTTTCTCTCATCAATAGGAAGCAAGATGGTGAATTGCTTCAATACACATAGACATGCAGACTTATATTTCAGGCTCATAACTCTCCAAAATAAACTGTTAAGGATGCTTTAACAAAATATTAATGCAGCATTTACGTGTTTTAATGTTTTAGCATGATTTTCAAAAGGCATATTATTAAACCAGACTAAACAAGTTGACGTCCTAGTCATGTCAATCAGTTTAGGATTAATACAATTCTCTTTCAAATTGTTTCCTATTTTTAGACCTATTGAGACAAAATGCCTATTTATACCACAGTAATCTCCATTATCACAAAGTCATAGTCATGGTGACCAAGAGGTACTTGGGCCTATGACTATGGCTATGGCTATGGCTATGCTACCTGTTTTGAGTAAGTTCACCAAACGGCACCAAAGTAGATCTACAACAGCTGGACTTAAATGTGAACCGGCAAGATCATCTTAACTTTTAATGGAGAATCTTTGCAATAAACATTGGTATTTAAGACTGCATTTCCAGCTGAAGAGATAAAAGAATCCTCATGTGACATATATAAAAATTGGACAGTAGCATGGAAAGAAAGAATGGAGGAAAAAAAGAGAAAGAAAAAAGGCAGAACACGCAAGTATAAACATAGGCACTATGTCTCAATATACTGCAGGAACTAGACTTCCATAATATTTTATAAAAGTTGTAGCAAGGTTCTAAAATTAGTACAATTTATGAAAGCATTTATGACCTCACTGGTAGATCTCATGCCGCTATAAAATAGCAAACTATCACTTTATACTGTGTGCATTCAAGTTCCTCACAAGCAAAAAAAAAAGCGAGAGAGAGAGAGAGAGAAAAAGCCTAAGGCAGGAGATAGAGCAGGCACACAATTCTCCTGTTCTGAGGATTAAAATGAAGATCAGAGAGAGAGGAAGAAGTTGAAGGCTATAACATTTTATTATATCCTGGCTAAATAAATGAGAAATAAGACATTCTTTGCATAAAAAGTACGCCTTATGTAATGGTAAAATGACACTCTCCTACTATATACATCTGGAAGTAGACAAATTGCATGCATACATTGGTTTTCCTAATAAACTTTCTGTTCTGCTAATTAAGTTCATACTGTCTTTATTTCCTGGCTTCTTCAAACAGAAGAGTCTCAGACTGCTGATTTGAAGTTCAATTTTACCAGAGACAGTCTCTTATTCCACGTAAAAGTAGACTGGATTTGGGAACTGTCAGAAACAAGAAAAACGCACTTCAGAAAAAAAAATAAATAAATAACTCTGTACCCAACTGTTTATGAACAAGGCTTGTGTTTATTTTTTCATAACATTTCTAATTTAACTCCTAAATCAACACTTCCTGTTAGTTTGACTGGATTACCTCGAATTTAATCTTATGGGACTGGATTGGTGGAGTGACATTCTCCAGAGAGAATTCCAAGGAGATTAGGAACAGCTTGAAAAGGAGAAAAGTATATTTACTAAAGCATAACAGTAAGATCCTAGCTGTAGCCGAGAACCTCTGAAAGGAACCATGCTTGTCTTCTGTTACAGCTGTCCCAAATGATGCCTGTGTCAGTATCATATAAAACTGACTAAGTTGAGGTCACATCTTTAAAAATGTCTTTAGAAAGAAACGCTATAGCCCAGTAGCTGTAACATAAATATTTAATAAACTCGCATAGTCTAGGAAAGCTGTATCTCAAATATGGGTTATCATTATGACACTGTCCCAGCTTTATGGCCCTTCAGTAAATGGAAATGGTATTTATGAGTCACAGAATCACAGAAACAGAATCTGCTAACAGTTGCTGTATATCATTGCTTGAATAGCCTGTTCAGATGTAATTTCATTCTTTAGGCAAATACATTTTCTGGTATGAAACTACCCTCCTGCATCCATTTAAGCTTTAGTATCCGACAGCCTGCCTATTAGCACTTCAATTAACCTATTTTTCAGTGACTACTGTCACATGTATAAGTTTATGTGTTTTTTTGTGTATGTGTGTGTGTGTGTGTGTGTGTGTGTGTGTGTGTGTGTGTGTGTGTGTGTGTGTGTGTGTATGTGTGTGTGTGTGTGTATGTGTGTGTGTGCATGTCTTTGTGTGTGTCTGTGTGCGGGTATATGTATATCTATTTATCTATATATACAAATATATATATGCATGTGTGTGTGTGTGTGTGTGTGTGTGTGTGTGTGTGTGTGTGTGTGTGTGTGTGTGTGTGTGTGTCCAAGACATATCATCTCCATCACTATACACAAAACATCTAATTAGCCATGTCCTTTGTGCTGGAACTGTATAATGTCCCTCAAGACTTTGGTTAATCCAAATCATTAGGTGGTAGCAGTCACATGATGCATAAAGTTTACTGTATTATTTAGTGAAAGAAGAAACTCAGCTCTGCCAGTAGGCCCAGGAAGATAACTGCAGCATAATATGAACAAATACTAAGCTATAATTTCAGCAACAGTGCCAGTGTATTTCAGGATATATGGTGTGATGAGGTTTATTCATGGATTATACAATACAGCACAGGGTTGAATCGTACATACTACACAATCTCTGAGGAATTTATAATTCTCTGATAAAACATATCCTGCAGACATTTACTAAGCTTAGAACACTTTAATATAAATACAGGAAGTAAAACATGGTAGATTAGCATATGATTTATGCACCATGCCAGCATTTTACTTATAGGGGGCATGCAAAGATTCAGCAAGAATGTTGATCCAGACTTAATTAACCATCTAACAAATGTTTTCTTTCAGCAAGTAGAGTGAGCCAGATTTGGTCATCTGACAAATGCTTTGCTCACTATTTTATTTGTGAAAATAAGTATGAAAATTCAGTGTGCTTCTTCTGACTCTGTTATAATGTGAGCAGATTGTGTATTTTCCCCCTATGATCTTTCCAAATACATTGTAGATCTTTGCTTTGTGTCTCTATCCTTATTTCATACATTTGGTCAGTAACCAAATCTGCCTCCTTATCACTGAAAATGGTTACCCAGCAGGGGTGTTAGGTTTCTGTATACCAGTATAATTACAGTATCTGATAGTGTGGTTTAATTGTATACCAGAATGCTTTGCTCAGGGTAAAACAGGTTACATCACCAAGCACTGAAACTAGCCAAGGTGAGGCTGCACTGAACGGCATGGGGAAAAAAACACTGCTTTGAGAAAGAACGTGACAAATTCAAGCACATTTCAACAGTGGGAACAAGTACAGAAAAAGACAAATGGTGAGGAAAAGGAAACAATATCAATATTCTAACATGAATGAACAGAAAGGTACAAGTCAACACAAAAATGGGAGACAATGAGCGTCACCAATACTTGCCGCATTCTGAGCAAAAATATCTAACTATTTACATTAAATAGTTAAGTTATGTGTCAATAACAGAAACATGGTGTGCCAGGGTACTTAATTCACTGAATGAACAAATTAAAAAGTGGCATACTCTTCCATACAAGGGAATGAATCAAAGTAACAGGCTGTGCAAGTAAACAAATGTGAAAGGAGGAAAGCACAGTTGTGCAAGTAAACTTACCATAACAGCAGATGTTTGAATAGGTCACTGTTGCAGTAGCCTAAGCCACATGGGCTATAACCAGCCATGGATATGACAACCAGCCATCTCCCAAAGTGTAAAGCACCTCCCACATGCTCTAACTGCTGGCCAGCTTGAGGAGAGCATTATAAAGTCAGTGGTTAGTGTATCAATCCTTCCGAGCTTTCTTACCTCAGAGTAAGGGAGGCTAGCGCCCTGCGAGCTAAGTATGTGTTAAGACAAAGGGAAAAAGAACAACACTCACAACCTGCAAAAACATATATAAGTTCCAGGAGACCCTGGAGACTACTCCTAGCAAAGCCTGTTGTAAATATGGAGAAGGAATGTAGTTTATAGTGCTTATGTAGGTATTGAAGACCAAACTGCTGCCTCTAGAATATTTCTAGTATCCACCCACTTCCAAAAATCCCCAGATGAAGCCAAGAACCTGTTAGGGTGAGCCTTGACCCTGCTGAAATTGCCTTATCATGGTGGATATAACAAAAGGATAAGAACAGAGGCAATCAGTTGGAAATAATGTGCTTTGACACAGGTTGTCCTTTTTCCTTACCTTCATAAAAAATGAATAACTGATTACAGTTTTTGAATGGTTACGTTCTGTCAGGGTAATATCTGAGTTGTCTGTAGACACCTATAGAATGGAAAGTCATTTCTCCCTCGTTTTTAGGTTCTGGAAAGAAAACAGTAAAATGGATAGCTTGACTCAAAGTAATTTCAGATACTGCTTTAGGCATAAAAGAAAGATTGCTTCCTTAGGAAACACTTTCTTTGTGGAAAATGAGATAAGGTTGGCCTACCATAACAGTTTGCAGCTCAGATACTCTTCTTGCAGAAGTAGGATTAATGAGGGAAAACTGTTTTCCATACTAAGAATCTCAAATTAGCCTGATGAACTAGTTCAAATGGAGCAATAATTCATTTTTCAAAAAAAAATAATAAGATTTCAAGGAGTAGCCACCTGTTATCTAGGAGACCTGGTATGTAAGATACCCTTCAAAAACACTTTAGCATGTGAATGCATTGAAAGGTGGAGATCCACTGGCAGACATGCTGAAATGGCCAGCAAGTGTATCTTGATAGAGGAGCAAGAAATGCCAGAGAGTAACTCAACAAAAATATTTAGAACCAGAGAAATACTAGCTTTAAAAGAGCCCTAGTTATCTTGGCACCAACTAAAACATGTTTTCCATTTTCCAATGTATGATTTCCTAGTATCAGGTTTCTTTGCCTTCTTGTCTTCAGAAAATAGGTGCCTAAGGTTATTAAACTCTATCATCCAGGCAGTTAGTTGAAGTTGTTTCTAGATGGGATGTATCAAACACCCCTGTCCTGTGTGAGTAGGTTCAGTCTTTTTTGGAAGATTGTGGCTATTGCCCCTGGCTATTTCCAAAAAAAGGAAGAACCAATGTTGTCTGAGCCAAAAGGGAGTCAACACAATGATCTTTAAGGAGTCCTTCAGAATCTTCAGGATGACATTTGATATTAGTGAAAGGGATGAAAAACATACAGGAACATTCCTACCCAAGGAAAAGAAAAGGTGTTTGTTTTCCAGGCCTTTTTGCATGGAGTCCTGGAGCAGAATTTTGTCAACTGATTGTATGGAAGGTGGCCTGAACCTGGCTGGTTGTTATATCCTTAGTAGAATGTATCACATATAGCTAAGGCTATTGCAGTAGTGATACATATGATTGATATTACTCATTACATGCAAAAATAAATATCTCTCAAAATGACAGAAACTCTCTTGCTAAACTAAACAAAGATGTCTGGACCCTGATTAAATCGACCAAAGCCAGATATGAGGAAAATACAGCTACCCGAGTGAGGGATAACCACAAAGCCTTCTTTAATTGTGTTAAAAATGTCAGAAACAATGCCCAGCAATGTTCAGAGCACATAGTAAATGACATCACATACTCAAGACTCAGAGGAGATGGCCAATCTACCAGCAGACAAATTTAGCTTAAGATTCACCTCTTTTCTCCTCCAATATTTTCAGATCACATATCTACCCTACACCCCTCCCCTCAAATCTCAAAAGAATAAGTTCTCAAGGTGCAATTTAAGGCCAGGAACACTATGTTTATTTGGCCAGAGAACATATTAAGCTGATATCAGGCATGACTTGTCTGATCCCCTACAGAAAGTATTCAATAACTTCAAAATAGGCTTCATGCTGGATGAATGGAGACTAGCAACATTAATTCCCTTGCACAATGGTTGGGCTTCAATGGACATGGGTAATTATAGACCCATAAGCCTGACCAATCTCATCTGTAAGGGTAGGTAAAGGATAATAATAATTAATAATAATAATAATAATACCTATTTGTTAACTGGGTAGGCCCACTGGACACATAATTCCTATCCACGGGTGACCCGAGAGCAATATCTGGTAAAGTGGCTTGCTCAAGGTTACACAGTAGGTAAAGCTGGGCTGATAGAATTAAACCATGCACCATAGCTGCACCATAGCTCACATCCTTAACCTCTGCACCAACTGCCAGTGGATCATAATGAAATTAATAAATAAAGATAGAGGTCATCTATAGACTCTCAACTCAACCCAGATCAGATTCTTCAAGGGAAGACCCTCCTTACTTAACCTGATCAACATCTTCAAAAAAGTTACTGAATCGATGGATGAGGGCAAAACATTGCACACAGTATACCAGGACCATGCATTGATCTTTCAGATACATGTCGGTTAATCGACAGCACTTTCATCAAGTGCTGAAAAATCAACAGAAAAGGAGCAAAATAAGTTTCACTTAACCTCTGAGGTATTTTTTTTTTCAGTGGGGCACATTCCTCTTTTTGGGGACACCCCTCACACTCCCAAAACATACCTACTCTGAGGTCATACAACAGTGGAGAAAAAAGAAAATTCCACTGTTGGTTAAAAGTTATTTCATAGGTTCATTGGTTCATAATGACCACCAGGGCCATTTTAAGCTAGCCATGCATCCCAAATTTCTGACAAATTCTAGTACCCTTGATAAGTATAAGCAGGGGCTTAGGAGATAAAACATTTGCAAACAGAAGCCTGGGAGATGACCTCATTGGGACTGGGAGTTTCACTTCTTTTTTTGATCATACAGCACTCAATGAATGTACTGTCAACTGAATGAGAGAAATCCAGTGTTGCAGTGTTTGACCCCCCCATCCCACACTAAGGTATCAAAAAAGCTCTACTGGCAAAATGTCATTCTCTGTATAACTCATTGAATAGCATGTTGGTTCACAAACAGAAACTTGGATGTTAGGGTGGGCAGCTCTACCTCATTCAAATGACCTGTCAGTAGTGGTGCACCCCAGGTTCAGTCCTTGGGCCACTCCTCTTTGGCATTTACTTTTCAGAGACTAAAGATAATGTTAAGGGTTTGGTGCTAACCAACTTTGTAAATGACTTCAAATTTGGTGTCATCACAAAATCCTCAGAAGACATCAAGATCTGCCAACAGGTTCTGTCCTGAACAAGTAGCTGGTATGCCAGGAAGTATATAATCATATCCTTCACCAAGCATGACTCTCCTTTTAACTATCACTTTGACAACAAACCCATGAAACTTGAATCCATATCTGGGAACTTATGTCAACAATGAACTGTTCTTTGATTGCCACACATCCACTGTTGTGAAGAAGACCCATTTCATCTCACATATTTTTATATATAAAGGTATTGTGTCCAGGGACGTATTGTGTCCAGGGACAGGGGTACAATCCTTCCATTGTACTTGACTCCTATTAGACTGATCATCGACAATCATGGCACTTTCATAACATACCTGTTGTCACAGTTGGAATGACTATATTGCTTTCTCACTAAAAATCAAGGCCCTACATCTATGCAGACAGTCTCAAAGGCTTGTCCATTTTTTCAGTATCATACAAGGTACTGAACATTGACCTGTGCCCAGCAGCTTCAACAGATCCTGTTCTGTATATCTATACATTCACAAGTCCAGTGAAATCTTAAACACTAAGGGATCTCAATCTCTTTCGCTAAATAAAGAGAACATGTTGAAGGGGTAGGAATGTGGCATAGAGAATACTGCTTCTAAGGAACTGTCTTCCAATACACATAAAGTAAAATAGTTATTTTTCTCTTTTCATATGTAATTTAGACAAATGGATAGGTAACCACAAATTCGCTCCCTGTCTCTCATTGATAGGGCAATCATGTAAACATCCCAACATATACTTGTTCAGCCAGTCACTGAGTTATTTTTATGCACAATATAAGGAGTAAAAACTACCATGGGAATGTAAGGGGACATATCTTAAGATCCGCACAGATCAATAGCCTAGTAAGTACCTATGAACCTATGATTCCCCTAACAAATGCCATCTGTAGAAATTTTTCTTTATCTTTCTGTCATTTCCTTGCTATCCAGTAGAGCTCCTCTGTGCCATCTGTACATTTTTCAATATGCTCAACAAAATGGCCTCCATGACAAAAAAGATAGTAAATGTAAATCCTGCCCTGTGGCTTACACAATCAGCTAAAGAATTAATCAATAAAAGAGATAAGGCCTTGAGATCCTAGCTAAAACAAGAAACATAAGAGAACTACCAGGCATTCGGCTAACTCTGTAACCTTACTAAAAGTAAAGTTACCACAAACAAAGAAAATGTCACTTCACACTCCAAAACTCTAATCTAAATAACCCTAAAGCTTTTTTGCCTCCACCCCCAATCCTTCCTCTGAAGCTGTCACCATCATTTTCAATACTCACTTCATATAAACTGTTGTCAAGCTCATTAAAATCAACAGCAATACTAACCAGCCAAGCTATTTTCACACTGACAACCACAATAATTATTTTGCTCTGTACCAATCCGCACGTCAGAAATCAAAAAAATGTATATGTACATTAAAACCTACCACTTTAAGCATAGATAGCCTCCCAGTTGAGTATCTTAAAATAGTTGCAGATACAGTTGCCTACTGAGTATCAATATGAAACAACAGATCACTTCTAGAAAACTCTGTTCAATATTGATCAACATATCAGTTCTGGAAAATTCTGCTCAATATTAATCAACAGATCAGTTCTAGAAAACTATGTTACACAAAGAAGGATTCTCTGCATGTGAGTTGCTATCATTCCTCTCCTCTCAAAAATCATAGAAAAATGCATTTACACTCAACTGCTTCAATACCTCAAATATGACAGCATATTCACTCCTATCCAACAATGGATTTAGATGGCACAACTGCACTCTAGGACATTCTAAATACCATAATGTCATAAAGGTCCTTCAGTATTCTTAGATCTGTCAAAGAATTTTGACATTATCTAAAATGACAAACAGTGTAAGCCTCCAATGGTTCAACAGCTATTTAGCCATCAGACAAGAAGCTTTAAAGTGACAATCAACTCTGTCTTCCATACCTCAAGTCACTGTTGGGGTTCCTCAAGGATCTTTCTTAGGACCCCTAATATTTAATATCTTTATACAAAACCTGTACAAACTTCCATGCATGCATCCCTTGTCTGATATGCAGATGGTTCAACCTTCAGTTACCGAAGTCTCCTTCTCTTCCTTTGAATTTTGTCTAGACAGGTCCCAGTTTCTGCTAAATCCTTAAAAAACAAACTGCTTTTATCTACCCCTAAATCTCACTCAGATACCAGTATGACTTCAAAATAATTTCTTCAGACAATACATAAATTCTAAAAGTTACACATACGAAGCTAGGTATCACTACTGGCAAAATATTAAAATGTGTTCTGTATATGCATGCAATATTCAAAAAGTTACATTAAAAGTCGTGTAACATTTTACCAAATAAAAAAGTACCTCACTGAATCTAGTAGAAAAATGACATCATCTGCCTTTTACCAATTCTTCTTTATGCCTCGCCTGCACTTGTTTGTCTCCATGCCAGCCAAATCTCCAAGCTCCACAATGCTACAACAGAATTGTTAGGTTTGTCTGTAACCTCTCTTATAGGGCCCATCACTGCAGTGCTTTCAAAACATTTAACCTGGCTAGAACTATGTTTCACCTCAGCTACTCTCAACTAGTTTTTGCCCTTAATCTTATTTATAAATCTAACAGGTATCCCAGGCTAAACAGTATATGCAAGCCTAACTACTTATCCCCATAAGTCTGTGATCAACAATCAAAGGCATGCTATGCCCCCAAAAAACTCATACCTCATAAGGGGAAGCCTTTTATTCCATTCACATCCTCAAACTGTGGAACACACCATCTCTACCTCATTAACTGCTCATTAACACACTTAAGGAACATTACCCAAATACAAGCTGAATATCTTATCTAACTCCCACTTTATTACATGTATCTATGTGTTTACTCATGCATATCTGTGTTCACAGCTGTACCACTACAAAGTTTTGTACAAAGTATATTCCAGCATGAAATTGTGATTCTACTAGTGTGAATGTATTGTACCCCTGTGAATATATACTTTTAATCACTATGCTTTTATATAACATGAACCATCACATTATGTTAGTGTTTATAATTTTGTAATGTTGCATTGTCCCGGCCCCCTTTTAAATAAGCCACAACAAAGACATAAAGCCATCTGATGACCTTTAGTGAATATTATTAGATAATAAACTTTATTCACACAGAAATAACAACAATTATTTTCATCGATAATGATCTCAGGGCAGAGTACCTACTCACCCTGGACTATTCTACCTCAGGGCAGCGTACCTACTCACTCTGTTACCTCCTCCACCAGGGTAGCATACCTACTCACCCATCACACTTAATAGGCAGTGTACCTGCTCACCTCCTGCCAAACCAACCATTAACCAATGAATTCTCCTTTATTCAAATAGCTTCCAGCAACTCACTTACAATGCAGGACCACCTTAATTAGAGGGGAACAGAAGAGGACAATCCTGTCTCTCTTCTCCACCACCAGCCTGATCCCAGGCTGTTCCTCCTCCTCAGCCTCAACCATACCCTCCAAAAACAACTTCAAATGAAGATTAAACAAATCCAACCCCACCTCGTTCAAAGGCACCCCATCAGAGCAATACCAAACATCCTCTCCATCCCCAAAATCTCTATGTTCAATAGTATGCATCCCCAAAATTCTTAATTGCCTAGCCAATCTCTGATTAATAAATCTCCGGACCCTTTCAATAGCCCTATAACTATAAGCATTCCTCCAACACAAATGAGGAACCAACTCTGACCAAACGATATCCATACCTGGGTGCAATGTCTGTAACCTCAACAAATCATGTAGAATAATATCTACTAATCACTTCTTAGAAAGAATTCCAAGATCATTGCCTCCCAGATGAATCACTAATATGCGAGGATACCCCACCCTCAATTTTACCTGCTCAAATTCATGCAACAACCTATCCCACCTAAGACCCCTAACCCCATGAGACAAACCCAAATTTTTCCCATCTTCCCTGACTAATGCACGCTTCACCGCCCAGTGGATATACGAGTGCCCCAAGATGACAATTTGTTTCCCTAGAAAAGAAGAAAAGAAAGTCATTAATCAGACCAACAACTTTTATCTAATATATGATAAAAATGCATTTGAAGACCATCTCCCCACTCTTTTAATAATCTGAATGGAACTACCCTCTCTAGCTAAATCTGAAGCCCTGCCAAAAATGCATTTGAAGACCACCTCCCCACTCTTTTAATAACCTGAATGGAACTAACCTCTCTAGCTAAATCTGAAGCCCTGCCAATTCAAAAAGAATGAGTTGCAAACCTATCTGATGGAAATCCCATGCAACATAAAACCCTCCTAATCAAACATATGAATCTACTACTTGACACAACCTTCCCATCCACTGAACAAAAAATTAGCTCAGATAAACCCCCCTCCACCTCCTCCTGAATTCCTTGGCCCATCTTACTGGACAAAGGCTAGCATTCCTGTCAGGCTTAAGCACCACCAATAAACCTTTACCCAGTTGATCTGTCTTACTCTTCCGTAACACAACAGTAACCTGTCCCACCCCTATGATAACGTCCTTCCAGCATAATGAACCTAACAACTCAGAAACACAGAAGGTGCCAAAATATAGCCATGTACACAATGTGCCCCACATGAAATAAACGAAAGACCCGCCTTGTAATAACGCTAACCCTTTCAACAAAACTTTCAATACTGACCTCATCAGCAGCCATCGCATATCCCTACGCTCCCCAATCACTCTCCCCACTCTTTCAACATCCGCCCTACTGTCCATGACTTTGTAAAATCCTGCAACCCTGATACCCTAGCAAAAATGCTAATAGCAGCCAAATCCACCCTGACTGACTGTAACGCCTTACCTAATCCCCAAGCTCGAGCTACATATCGCAACAATAATTCCTCCGACCACACCCCTTCCTGTTCTGGCAACTGCAGAACAAACCAATCAAAATCAGAAAGAGCCCTACTGTAAGCCTTCCTTGTAGATGGAGCCCAAGAATGATGCACCAACCTCCTGGCTACTTCGACCCAAGGTTCCAAACCTCCTCTGGCAGGATTTCTGGTACTTCCTCCACCCCTGGGGCCAATAACTGAAACCTGCAAAACTGAAATTGGGACAAGTTATCAGCAATATCATTCTTGACACCAGGCACATGTACAGCTGTAAATGAAAAATTGATTAACAGACTCTGCAAAACTAATTTACGTAATACCAACAACAACAATCTTGACTTAGCCATCTTCTTTTATAGCACCCTCACCACTGCCATATTGTCAGAATGAAAAACTACTTGCTTGTTCCATAGCTGCTCTTTCCACACTACGGAAGCTACCCATATCGGCATCAACTCTAAACAGGTCACATCACGCCTCACTTCTTCATTCCACACCTGAGACCATTTAGCCGCAAACCACTGACCTCCAAAGTAAGCCCCCATGCCAGTGCCTCCAGCCACATCTGTAAATAACTGAAGTTCCCCCTGCCCTACCCAGTCAGCCTGCCAGAAAGAGATCCCATTATAATGACTCAAAAAACCCTCCCACAACAACAAATCCTACCAGGCCAATTTGGACACCCTAAGCCAATGATGTTTACTCTGGCCCCTTTCAGCATAAATGCCACTGACCTACAAAAGGTATGCCCTGGGTGTACTGCTTGATATGCAAAGTTCAAAAGCCCCAACAACTCCATGACTGCTCGAACCCATATCTTATCCTTGCTCAGCACCAAACATATAGCCATCCTAAGCCTCTCTAACTTATTCCTGGGAAAACAAAACTGTCCCTGTTCCATGTCTACCATTAACCTAAAAAATTCTAGCGCTCTCACTGAACCTTCCATCTTATGCTGAGCCAAGGGTACCCCAAGCTCTTTGTGCATGCTCATAAACTCCCACAAACCTTGAGCCTCTGCCTGTCCTTCACCCACCAGCAAGAAATCATCCAAATAATGCACTGCTTTTCGCGCTCCCACTCTCTGCTGCCATATCCAATTTAGTACCCTACTAAACTTCTCAAATGTTGCACATGCCACTGAACATCCCATGGGCATAGCTTTGTCAAAACAGTACTTCTCACCTACCTTCATCCCCAACAACTGTCAATCCTCACTCCTAATTGGCAACAAACAAAAGGCAGACTCAGTGTCAACTTTAACCAGCTATGGCTCCCGAAACTTCTTAATCACCTTCACAGCATCATCCAAGGATACATAATGCACCCTAACCTCCTCCTTTGTAATAAAACCATTCACTAAATTACCTTCTTGATGCGACAGGTGATGTATCAATCTGAATTCCCCCGCCTGTTTTTTCATCACTAACCCCAAGGGCGACACCTTGTAATGACTGAAAGGTGGACCTAATAAATAGCTTGCCCTATGCTCTTTTTCCAACAAACCCTACAAAATGTCCTCTTTACCTCGCACTGATCTCAGGTTCTTAAAACCACCCAACTACCCCCCACACTGGACTTAATAGGAAACCCCCAGTGAACCCCCTGTAGTATCTCATTTTTAATCGCCTCACAGGGAAACCGCCTAAGTATAACCCGCAGAACCTCAACTTTATTGGGGAATGGCACCCCTTCCCCTGTTCCCTCTAAAGAACCTGCTTCCCTGAGCTCCATGAAAATTACCCCTACCCTGTACCAGTCGAAACCCTTGCGAACCAAAAAAAAAAAAACACTCTCACAAGCCATAACATTGGAGTTCAGTGCAGAGAGGTCCTGCCATCCACAAAAAATGGCCAAATGACTCCTTCCACATCTCAAACAAGTGTGTGTAAATTTGCACCCTACCCTTGAACAAGAACCACTATTGAATGAACAACATACACCTGCTCCTTCTCCCCCACTAACCCTCCTGTTAAAGCCGCCATAACTATCCATCATCATGGCTAACCATATATCCAGGTGATGCACCTCCCAATGTAGTGATTGGTCAACAGCCTTTTGTTTGCGGAAACACTGATCGTATGATAGCCACGCATTCCTCAGCCTTAGCCACTGTGCCTCCTGAATAGTAAGGAAATAACCTAGAAGTGGCAGGGCCACTGATCCATCCCTCTACAACTGCATGGGCATATAGTATATAAAGCCGCCCACCCAATTATCCAACGTTCTAGGGTGAATCTTACATATCCTCTTCCTCCAAAGCCACTAAAGCTGCCAAGTCCTTACTATTAGCTGACTCCAACTCCACTAACCATTGGACCCCTTCCACATTGATCAACTCAAATACATCAACATATTCCCTTTTCCAAATTTTTTTCTTTCACCAGTCCCGGAATATGCGGCATCAAAAAGACTACTCCTGCCTCCTGCCCCAAGGCTTGTGTGGCTAACCAGTCCCTTGGCTGAAGCCCAAAATCTGGGTCTACCTCCGACTCTAAAGTCAAACTCTCCCCTGAGCCTACACCATCCCCAGTCGCATCTCCAACAGCGTACCCAGCTACCTGTGCTACCCTGCTCTCTGCACCCTCTATCGCTTGCCATCCCCTCCCGAGCTCCCCACCTAACAATTCCCTTCCTCTGCACTCCCTCCAAAATCCTCACTACTCCCTTCCCCAGCCAGCACCGATGAAGCAAAACCATTACCTGCACCTTCATCTTGAGATGTACTGGGAGTCAAAGCCTCTACTATGGTCACCTGCTTCACTGTCTGCTGCCTTTTCCCCCAGGCTGGGGCTCTCGACATGGTACGTCACCTCTTCTGCCCTGGTGCCTGTCCCTGTTTGGTTACTGTCTCAGACATCGTCACCTCATGAAATAACTCCTCCGCCTTGACCACAATAGCTTGCCACCACTGACGTAGTCCTGGTAAGTTAGCCATCTGTAACAAAGAAAAGACAACATTAATACATGTCCTTGCCCTATCCCCACCCCCATTTCACAGTGCCCAACCTTAGCCCTGTGGGACAAGAGAAAAAAAAAAAAAAAAAAAAAAACAACACATTCCCAGTACACCATATTCACTGCACTTCACCACTACCTTCTGAGATGTTCTGCATTCTGCCAGGACCCCGGTCAAACTATCAACCCTGCCAAGGCTTACAGCCCACCCTGCACACCATTGTCAAAGCAATGTACCCTTACACCCTTCTGGGCTCTCCATAGCCTCCACTGTCTCAAAGCTTTTAAAACATTCATTCAATTAACTTGAGACATTAAAAGACTTAGAGAATGTGAATTAAAATACATTTTGTGAAGTAAAATAAGTATTCAGCTCTTAATTATTGTCCTTATTTATTAAGTATAACTCACCACCTTTGTCCAAAAGGCACTAGTGTTAATAGGGGTTAAGAGGGACAGAGCTAAAATTTGAATCAAAATCAGGGACGTCCCTGCAAATCAAGGACAGTTGAGAGGTATGGTCAGACCCCAGGATGCTGTCCTTGACAATCACTCATGTACCACTATACCCTCTGCCTGTCTCCCAACCTGTCCCCATTACTGCTGCTTTCCCCCGTTTTTTTTTTTTTTTAATAAAATGCATGGCACAGTAAGTAAGGGCAGGGCTATCTGCCCACGTGGGCCATGTTAAGACTAATCCTTTTTAATGGCATAATTATGCTACTTCTCTTCTTATTTATTTATATATATATATATATATATATATATATATATATATATATATATATTTTTTTTTTATAAGAAAAGACCGCCAGTCCAGGACTCCCATAGCTCTCCCTGCTCAACAGGGAGAGCATTAGGATGGCCATCGCCTCCAAAGTGCATGCCAAAAGCGATGGCCATGTCAGAACCACCACAGCCTACCAAAGCCACGAAATGCTAAGAAGAACCAAGGAGTGAACCAGACAGCCACACAAACCCACCAGGGAGGAATTACAGCATCCCCAACCACTACCACCAATGCTAACTGCCAGAAAAAACAAAAGGGGAGAGAACAACCCACCATAGCCACCAACCACAACCACCAGGCATACCGCAAACAGGCCGCCGAGCCTCAGGCCCGCCCCCAAACTGCATGGACCTATCCCCCCTTTGGACCATCTATACCACAACCGGACCCACTAAATGACCCCGAACCACCACCGGACCACCAATGATTCTCCTCAGCAACACCACCGCACCACTGGACCACCAGGTTAACAAGAAACTAACAGACAAGCCACCAGGTAAGCCACACCACACCCCAGTCAAGCACCACACACCACCATCCGTACCTCCTATCAAACACCAAATCCAGCCCCTTCAATAGGCTCCCTGCATCCTCCTCTTCTCTTTCCAATAAGCCTTATCACTCTATCAACTCCCATCTACCCGAGGAGAGGGAAATAAAAAGTACCAGTTTCACATTGCTCCTCAGTCCCACCCACACCGTCTGAGGCCTACCTTAATCCGTGATGCCTACAGGTTGTCTGGAATTGAGCTAGCTGTAACACCACCAACTCATGCCAAAATGTGCCTACTTCCTCTCAGCCCTAACACTTAAGCCTAATATAAGTCCTTCCCTCCCCTACATCACTTCCCCTAAGCTCTCTTACTCTTTAACCCTTTAAAGCCTACAATGTAACCTACCTAACAACTCAACCATTAACTTCCTAAAACTATACCCCCCACCTTTCCTACCTAAGTGTGGGACCAGTGCAACTTAGTTTGTCCCAAACTTCATATATCAATGATGACAATAATGTTTAATTCACCTGTGTTAATTTACACCGTATCTTATATTATATTGCACCAATGGAGCTTTTCGCCCCAGGTCTCTGCAGAAAAAGGGTTATACACCCAGTCAAAGTTCCCGGGTTAATAAATGAAAATAACTAACTAAATAAATAAATAAGTAAATAAGTCTGCTGAGTCACTTTCCAGAAGCTAAAAGAGTTTCTCTAATGAAGAGCAACAGATATACAACTGAGTTTTATCCACAGATAATTTCCCATGTGGTATTAGTTCTTACAACATTACTTGTACCAAGTAGCCATTGTATGTTAATGACTCAGTCGCATGAGTCAAAAGGTCTATGAAATTAAGTACAAATAGGGGAATATATACTAAGTATAAAACTACTGCAAGTCAGAGAATTCCTATCTCTAGTGTACCTAAGAATTTCATCACAAGAAAATGAATTTTTAGCCATTGAATATGACTGTAATCAACATGCACTCAAAACTTAAATCAGAGCAAAAGAAACATTAGCTAAACTGAAAATTGCTTCAAACCCAAAGCAGCTCATTACAAAACTAAGTATCTAAAAATAACTGAACTGGCATTTTTTTGCAAGGGAGCTATCCACATGCTCTAGCCATTTAACGGTCTTTAATACCCCCCATCCCTTAGCTGTACATATCCAACCTTCACAGTCACACAGCTATATGGGACTCTGCAAATCCACAAACTGTATAACAGTAGAATACAGGTCATTTTTTGATACAAGGTGCAGTTTCAATCTTCCTATAGAATCACTGCAAAACAAGAGAGTTTTGCTAAGCATATACTACACCCACAATGTTGAAGTTACTGCTGTCATCAAAGTTATAAGCTCCTAAACACAGGAGTATTTTATGAGTCACTAGAAATGGTAATGACACTTGTAAAAGGATACTTTTATTTTATATTATGGTTTCACTCTTACTATAAATTATAGACTTATGGTAAGTCCATAATGAATGGTTCAAATTTAGAGTTATTGCAAGACTTACTCCAAATAGAACACTTCATTAGTTAGTGGGGTTTTAGGATCTGTGTTATTACAATTAATTTATGCTTGCCCTAGTATAATAAAACAAATTACCTCTTTGGATAGATTTACATATTGCTGCATGCTTTACAAAAAATTATGTTAGTAATTAATTAACTGTCTTTCGGCTTTTCCCGGTTAGGGGTCGCCACAGCAGAACTCCGGTCCGCTAATGATTGGCAGTAGATTTTTACATGCTGGCTTGCTGGGCCTAACGCACAACCTTCAATGAAGGAATGCCCATTCACGCATGTCGACACACAGAAGACGCTCTAACTGAGAATCGAACGTGCAACGTCTAACTGTGAGGCGACAACGCTACCGCAGCACCACCACCGCAGTAATATATAATAAAATTAAATTTGCTTTCACTGTGCATGTTTTAGAGCAAAAGTGCAGATAGTACCATAGCGTGTATCGATTCAGTTATTTGTAAAAGAACATTTATTTCACCCCTATCTTTATTGTTAAACTGCAGTGATAGCTAAGCACTAGTGAAGGCAGGATGTTTTGACTTGTTTGGAGTTATTTTTTATTATAGTCAGTGTGAGGTTTGCATTTATTTTTTTGAGTGTACTGTACAATTCTTACCTGCGTTTGTTTAACACTTTGTCTTATGAAGTCAATTTATTATTTTGTTATTCATTCACTCTTTCATTTTTCAAGACTCACTTTATCATATTCAGGTTTCTAAGCAGCTGGGGCCCATTATACTAAGCAATGAGCATATGGTAGGAAATCGGGTGTGGACAGGATACACACGCGCACAGGCACACATATGGTCAGCCAAATACTGTCTACACATCAATGAGCAATTTAATGGATCTCCAGTTCAATGACATACATGTAGTTAACATGTAGAAGGAAACTACAGCACCCTGAAAAAATGTATGAGGACCAAGGAAAAACATGGTCCCTAATTTTTTGAAAGAAAGTATGAGGAATCATAAATACATTCTGTGCATTATCTTTAGACCATTGCCAAGGACGACCAGGATTCAAAAAACTAAGAAACATTGGACTCTGCAAGGATGCATGGTCACTCTCCTGATTAGTTAGAAGTGTCACAAGAACACCTGGTACACATCACAGGGAGGGGAGCAATCCTCTGTGACATGCCCACAGAAATATCTCCACCATTTTTTCAGAGCTTGTGACCCAATTTATTTATCTGAAGGCAGATTATCGGTTTTACTTTGACAGCAGATCATTTATTTATTTTAGTTATCAAGCAATTTTACATAATTTGTAAAACATAACGAGAGCCAGAGTAATATAAAAATAAAAACATAATTTCTGTTATATTGTTAATTAAAATGCTTACATATATTTGGTAGGGCTACTGGCTAGTGTTTCTGACACAAAAAGGAAATATTTCAGGGTTGTATGCATATGTGATAACCAATAAATTAAAGAAAATTACATTATAGTAAGGAAAATAAAGATAATATTAGGATAATAAATGCAGCTAAAACTGTTACTAAAAACTTAACTACTGTCAATGAACTTTGTTTAGAATATATAAAATAAACAAACAAAAAATGCATTTAGTCAATACACAAATATGGTAGCATAAGACCTATAAAGTAGGATAAAATATTTGGCAGCATTATCTTATAACCCACAACTAATCATAAAGTCTCTCATCTCTTCAGCAGTTTGTCTCTCCTGAGAGAGCTGAATTCTGTAATGGATTTCTGTTTGTAAATTAATAATGCGTACAGAGAGATTTATGTCAAGGTGTTGAAATATTGTCTTTGCCTTCCGTTCATTCATTTGTCATTATGATCTCTAATAGAGGTATGCATTTTCTTGGAGGTTGGAGAGTGCTTGATGTGAATAAATAAGGAAAATAGAGAGAGAGGTGTGTCACAGTGCATGGCCATTTGCAAATTGATCACCCATATTACTATGAAAGCCAAAGCAGAAGGGAGAGGTAAAATATGGCATAGGACTAATATCCCTATTTGATTCACATACAGCTGTCTTTTCACATAAGACCCTTTCAGTCATAATGGAATGAAGGCCTAAAAATGAACATTTCCCTTGAATGGAGTGTCAGTGCTGATTTTGCTTTTTGGATTCTGTTAAAGCTAGCTGCTGTCTTCAGTTACCTGAATTGTTTGATGAAAGATTCTTTAAAAGTACACATTATCTGTTTTAGTTGAGAAGTATGTAGGAATTGATACAAGCATGAATGGAGTTTTCTTTTATAATAAGAGTAATGTTCCCATATTTCTCTCCAGTATTATATGAAAGTGAATTCTAAAATCAGCAACTTGGTATGTGTTTCTGATATTTCAGTTTTGAATTGATTACTTCTGCCAACACTATACCTTGTATTAATGCAATTTCCTATAAATACTCTGAACAAGAGAAGGTGTACATTTAATTAATATCTTTTAAACAGCAGTATTTACTGATTAAAGAATTCCTCAGTCCATCTTAAGCTCTTTCATTACCTATTTTCCATATTTTATGTCAGAATTCCTGTACTTGATCTGCAGGACTGTCAATAATGGAATTAATAGTCTAGTATATGACTGAAAATGTAAGTCAAAAGTTTAGTTTATTCAAATTGCACTTGAGAACAGATACCGCGCTACCAATACATAATATATTTCATGGAGTGTAACTTAAAGATAGAGGACAGTATCAGGACAACAGCCAAGCTAGATGTTTGTTTCTGCAGTCATAATGGATTCATGTTAACAATTCCACACACTATGGTGTGTGGTTTGTCATGGTAAATAGTAACGAAGCAGTGATAGGAAGCTACAATAAGTAGTGCTTTTATACCATGCTTTAGTCTGCTATATCATTTAGTTACTTTTTAAGGATGAATATTTTGAAACCAGTGTTGCTGGGACTTGGTATGATATTATTAGTAATGTGTGGACACTAACATATGTCTTTGGTGAAATGAAATTTTAAACAGCAGCAGTATGAAGTGATTTTGAAAACTACTTCCAGTACCTTGTTCTGACAAAATGTAAAAGGTCTGCTTTCAACAGTTTGAGCAACCTAAAAAAATCTAATATTCATCTACATATAAAATATGATAAGGATGTAATGGTTTAAGAGAAAAAAACATGGAAAAAGTCATAATGTATTTCGTTCATCAAAATATAAAATAAATAAATTCATTAATTAAAAAAAAACGAGGGAAGTCTGCCTGACTAAAAAAAAAACATCTATTCCTCTACAGAAGTGCATTATTTGAAGATGTTAATCACATTTTGCATGGCAAGAACCAGGAAGAAAAAGACAGTGAAAACGATCAGTCCTAATCAATATGAAATAATCAGTCCTAATCGGCATGAAAAGATCAGTCCTAATCAGTATGAAATAATCAGCCCTAATCAATATGAAAAGATCAGTCCTAATCAGTATGAAATAATCAGTCCTAATCAATATGAAAAGATCAGTCCTAATCAGTATGAAATAATCAGTCCTAATCAATATGAAAAGATCAGTCCTAATCGGTATGAAATAATCAGTCCTAATCAATATGAAAAGATCAGTCCTAATCAGTATGAAATAATCAGTCCTAATCAATATGAAAAGATCAGTCCTAATCAGTATGAAATAATCAGTCCTAATCAATATGAAAAGATCAGTCCTAATCAGTATGAAATAATCAGTCCTAATCAATATGAAAAGATCAGTCCTAATCAGTATGAAATAATCAGTCCTAATTGGCATGAAAAGATCAGTCCTAATCAGTATGAAATAATCAGTCCTAATCGGCATGAAAAGATCAGTCCTAATCAGTATGAAATAATCAGTCCTAATCGGCATGAAAAGATCAGTCATAATCAGTATGAAATAATCAGTCCTAATCGGCATGAAAAGATCGGTCCTAATCAGTATGCTTCCTTTGTAGCTTTTACCAGCCACTAATCTCAATACAACTTTCTAAAATCACATTATTTAAAAATGTCTAGGCTCTCTTACTCATATGGGTTTATCCATAAATTCTATATTGGACTCTTTTCACATTTTTAAGTACAAATCCATTTCTGGTTGAGAATCTTGTGACTAAGTATTTAGATCATGGCATACGGACAAACTGACCTACTGTCTGGTCAGTATCAGTGGTTGAGCATATAGCACAATCCTCCTTGTTACTGAGAAGACCAGAAAACTTGAGGGTGCTGCCCAATAACTTGTCATCCTTCAACTGTGGTGTTAAACTAAGGTTATGTCATAGTACATTTCTGGTAATTTCGATGGTTGATGAATATTCCACAGCACCTGTAACTGAATTTCTCCTGCTGGTCTGGTAAAACTTCCTTTTGATAGTATACATATCATCTAGAGTCTCTCCTCTAAAAAAAGGCCCTGGCTATAGTACAATCTACTGAATCAGCAAAGTGAAATCAATGAATCCTTTGCTTTAGCCTAAATTCAGACATTAATAATGGACGCTAAAAACAGCCCTAGTAAAATAATTAACTTTAAGCAGTAAGCTACCGAAGCAATAATATATAAGTGATAACATTGCAGAACACCTTAGTACTCAAATTCCCACACCATTATTTAAATGGATGCAAATGTATCTATAGTATAATAACAGTTGGTGACATAATAGGTGTTTACTAATCTAATGACTCCAAGGCCTTTTTAAGCCTAGCCATACATCCCAAATCTCTGACAAGTTCCAATACCCTTCATAAGTGTAAGCAGGGACTTGGGAGCTGAAACATTTACAAACAGGGGCTTGGGAGATGAAACATTTACAGACAGCCTGTATCCACTAAAGACATAGGTGCCAAACCAGGTATGGATTTCCTGTTCCCATCCAATTGTCCAAGTAACACTTGAATTGGGTTAGAGAGGAGCTCTGTTTCATGTGGATGGGCAGCCTGTTCTAGAGAAGGAGAGGTCTCTAGGATATATACCTGTCATACAGCAGGTCCTATTCATATCAAAGGCAAGGCTTATGTCTTTACAATGGATAATTCTGGTGCTGTTTATTTTGTTGATATGCAGGACATCCATCAGAGTGGGGTCTGAAAATGCCCTGTATGCCAGACATAGTTCTCCCCCTCAACAGCTTGTAGGAGACAGAATATAAGGATAAGGCCATGAAGCATTCTGAAAGGACATTTTACTTATGGCCTGTGTTCTTTTAGTGAGGAACCTCTGTGGACATTCCATTTGTTGGATATGGCTGGTTAGGTACATACCAAAGGGGGCATTGCACTCAGTGAAAGGTCTGGTCTGACAAATGCTGAATACAGTGGAACAATGAATTCCTTGGACCTAGATACCACACCTTTGTTTATAAGTTGCGCAACATAGAAATATTTCCTCACTATTGTAGACACGTGATGGTTAAAGGCTAGATTACTGTCTATGTGTGTCCCTGGACTACTGGGTCAACTCTAAAGGATGTGTTGTCAATATCATAGTTACCAGGGGTGGATGACTTCCCAAAGGATACTATTATGCATTTCTTGGCGTTTAGTTTTAGTCTATGGCTCAGACACCAGTTGTTTGCCTGTGTCAGCCTCTCCTGGAAACATTGTCGGTGTGAGATCTAATGACAGCTCCTAATTTATAATCATCTGCAAATTTAGTCAGGCAGACACCAGTAACACTGGCCTTGACTTCAGAGAAGAAAATGCCAAAAAGGAGCCGTCCAAGGAACATGCTCTTTTTAATGTCAAGCAAGCATACAAACACACACCCGCGTTGACTGCAGTGAGAATGAAACCCCTACTTATCTAAGTACACTGACTAGAGAGTATTTTTAAGGCAAGCACCAGGCTTAAGTCTAGTCAATGCAATACAAAAAATCTATACACCTGTTTCAGTTTTCTTTGGAGATATTGAAATGCCACTAAAGAAGAAACTAGAATACATGTATTCAGGAAGCAGTAATTTTTGTTGTGGGAGTGATGTCAGTTAAGCTAGTTTCAAGCTAGGTAAGTCTGAATAAATTTACTTTGCATATACATTCCAATTATGTTTTTGATTTTGGGTTATAAATAAATAAATACTCTGGACAGTTGGATATAAATTAACCTGTTTTACTCTGGTTGCAAGATTCTTTACAGAATACATTTGGAATAATTCCAAGTGCATTTGTAGTAATTACAGCAAACATTATGGGCTTGACTCAAGAAGGTGGGATATGTTCAATACCCTAAATGAATTACTGCTTAAGATTATTACTTAAAGACATCTCTGAGTGCAGTGATAAGAGATACATGGCAGGCAGCACTGTACTTTGGAACCAGGCATTTTTTTTATAAAGCAATATTTAATTGCTCATGTACATATGTATTTATTTTGGCAATATACATTTTTGTCTATTTCTTACATTTTTGTATTCTTGCTTATTTATCTGTTTCCTTTCTGCTAGCTGGGTAGGTGAATTGATCCAAAGAGCAATTTCAGTCACAACCTGGGCCATGAGATTTAATCAAAAGCATATGATGGTAACCATCCATTTGCCATAAGGCTAAATTTACAAATTGGAAGGGGATAAGAAGTACACGTTACATACTATGCAAATATGGCATGAGAGTTATAATTAATGATGATGAATGGGGCTAAACTAGAAAGGAAAAACATTTTTGGCAATATAGAATTCTTACTGTACCTTCATTCTCATTGCAAAGGTAGGTAAAATTAAACATGATGGTGAGGTACATATCAGATATGGCTATTGAGTTTTACATAAAAGGTGAGCAGAAAAACTTCTAGGATTGGCAGGCAGAGAGTTTAATGACTCATTGTAGAGGTTGCATTTTTATTTATTTTTATTTAACATTTGTTAACTGGGAACAAAGCCAATTTTCAGAGGAGGCCAGGGGAGAAGCATTCTAGACACATGTCTTTTTTTAACCTAATAACTATAAATCAATAAAAGTGCAGTCATTTATAATTTATGAGAAGGGGAATACAATTAATGAAGTTAGGTTATGTGAATGAAGGTGATATTAAGAAAAAAAGTGGGGGTTAAAGATTTTAGCTAATGGATGTCAGTGACTATTATGATGGCTTTAATACTTGAAGACAAAAAGTAAAATAGTTATTTTATTTAATAACTAGAGCACTGACATTTTGAAGGCTTAGTGTGTCTTTTAAAGAGTTGTTTGTAACATAATGGTGCTGTGTGAAGATATCAAAGTATTTATGGTTAAGCAACATTCTAACTTTGGAAGAAAGATATTCTTAGCAATGGCTGACCCTGATTCAAGTTGGAGAAAATACATTGGATGCTAACAACTTTTTGGCTGCCCTAACAGTTTAGATATTTTTATATTACATGCCACTAATAATGTAGAATACAATGTTAGTCCAAGGCAACTAAATGAAACAATAAAATCAGTCCTGTTTTCTGTAGAAAGTTAATGAAAGGCATTATTTTAGAATCTGATGAGTTTATAGTTAGGTTATTTGAAGTTAACCAGTACTGAATGTTACTGAAGTCACTTTATAAGACAGTTTGACATTTGAAAGAATCTCTGTTCCAAAGAGAAGAGTTCATCTTCATACAAACTGACATTTAGCTGTGGTATATTTCTGAGAGGACTCTTTACCAAGAATGAAAACAAAATGGAAGAGCTCCTAAAACTGACCCCTAAGTAACATGCAAAGGTTAAAGTTTTGCAGTACAGTTTTCTAATGTGAAGAGAGACATTTTGCATTTCAGCTAGTTAATAAATACTTCTATTAGTCTTTCACAATGCAAATCTGACAGAGATTGCTAAGAAGGAAAATTAATAAATTTAGAAATAGGACTCCTGCTAAAAAAGCTTTATAAATATGAATTTTATGTAAAAAAGTCAAATTTGTATCCACATATTAGAACATGGTAGTAAAAATGTTGAAAATTACAAAACTGAAAAAAGGTACAAATGATAACATTAAACTTAGTTTTGTCAGGAATTTCCCTTATTTTTATGCTAAATATACAAATTCTGTGGTAATCCTGGTGTAGTGCTTTATTTTGTAAGAAACCAAGCACCTTGTTTATGCTAAGACAGTGCAACCTCAACGTTTCTGTATCTAAACTACAGTGTGTGTATGAGTACAACCCCCACCCTTGGGAGGTATAATGGTGTGCTACCTCCCCTGTAAATTCATAATTCTTAGTAGAATTTCTTGTGTAAAGCTATAAATCTTATACCAGTTATGAGTAATAAACATTTTCCATGTACTTTGTGTTAAAGTATATGAGCAAAATATTTCCTATAATACCTTTACAGATTCAGTTTTACTTTAAGATATACTGGATACCTCACTTAATTATTTAGCATTTAGGCTACAGGTTCCATAAATTTCAGTGTGCTTCTTCAGTGACGATAAAATAAAGTGAAATTGTATTAACACTTATAGCAGGTCCTAAGTGAAACATTATGTTAAAGCAGTGTTTTTGTTTTTTTTGGGTTTTTTTGGTCAAGATTTTGCATCCACACTTATAAACATCTGCATTAGCAGAATGCATTGTCTTACTTTTGCTGAAAGGGAACTCAAAATATTTATTATTGCACTTTTGACAGGTGCCTGTCTGTAACTATATAATGGGCTATATAAGTGCAATGACTATGTTAATGATCACATTCAAATTGGTATAAAAGGTTATTGTTGGCTGTCTGCTAACAGATTAGTTTTTTTAAATAAATAGCAAGTAGTTGGAGGTTTGTCACAGGTCGATAGTAAGAGAAGGTCTGGGATTTTAAATCTGGTTAATGGGTGAATTATACCATGTTTCTATTCATGTGGTAGTATGACACATTAGTAAAAATCTAAAGATATAAACCAATAAGGCTGAGGTCTGAGCTATATGTAATTATTTTAGACATGATCCTATCCATATAAAGAATAGGATAGAATCCATATATACGAAAGGTCCTAATGGAGAGATGAGGAGGTCATAATGGAGAGATGAAGGGGTCCTAATGGAGAGATGAAAAGTCAGCAAGCAAAGGAGTAGTAGTGCTGAAATTGAATTCATCCTCACATCTTGGTGAGTACCTTCATGAGGTGGACCCTGTTTTTCACAAAGTCTCACCAAGGTGACACTGATATATAGACTGTATTTATGTAGCATATATCATGAGCAGAAGTAAGTCAAAAATAAAAAAAGGTAGCTGGGTGCCCAAGACCCAGGATAAAAAAGTGTCTAATCCTGGTATGTATCTGGAAATATTGCTACAATGGGGCCAGGCCCAGGGATAAGATGCCCCCCCTGTTGTAGAATTAAGTAGCAGTCCACAAAAATCACAAAAACTGATAGGCCAAAGAAGAGTCATAAAGACGATAGAGTGGACTACCGAGGATAAGAAGTAAATTTGCATCATTACTAATAGGCAAGAAGCCCAGAATTTCCAGACAGAGGATATGCAAAAAGATTAAGAGATACATTAGAGGAAAGAAAAATACTTTCACAGGAAAAACTGTCAGAAGCTTCAAATGAAAATTTGCGTTCATTAATACAACAGATTTTTGAAAAACAGTATACAGATCAAGAAACTTTGATCTGTTTGGAAAAAGAAGCATCTGAAGAAGTGCAAAAATGTAAACAAAACCTAGATATTTTTGAAAAGTATAAAAAAGAAATATGGACATTGTAAAGAAAGAGAGATTTGATAGGGTGCAATATCTATGCAAAGGAGAAAGCTAAATTAATCAATATAAGGAAGGCAGCCTCAAAGATATTCAAACAGAAATACAGGCAAAGCATCCAGATATGGAAAATTTCACAATAAGGAAAATAATATCACAAAGATGGAATGTAGAAAAGATAATTAGTAAAGTAGAAGTTAACAAAATAGAAGTTGTAGTTATGGAGTGCTTGCAAAGTGAAGGATTTAATGTAAAAGGGCTAACACAGATTACATCACAGCACGATGGAGTGTCTCCTCAAAGTAAGGAGAAGCAGGAAGATCAAGTGACATCTGTAGAAGAAATATGGGCATGGGAAAGAAAAAGAGATTTAATATGGTGTAATATTTAAGAAGCCGCGGTGGTACAGCGGTAGCGTTGTTGCCTCACAGTAAGAGGTTCTCCTGTTTGATTCATGGCTGGAGTGCCTTCTGTGTGGAGTTTGCATGTCCTCCACGCAGTCGAGTGGTTTCCGAAAGACATGTGTGAATAGGCGTGCCTTCGCTGAAGGTTGGGCATCGGGCTGGCAACTCGGCTCCATAGAAAATCTACTGTCAATCATTAGCGGACCAGAGTTCCGCTGTGGTGACCCCTAACCGGGAAAAGCCGAAAAGACAAACAAACAATTTATGCACAGGAGAAAGCAAACTAACCAATACAAAAAGGGCAGAATCAAATAAAGAGAAATACAGGCAAAGGAATCTGGACATGAAAACTTTACAATACAAAAAATAAGAAGACAAAGAGGAAAAGAGGAAAAGGAGATGAGTAACGGAGAAGTCAAAGAAATAGAAACGGAGGTTATGGAGCACCTGCAAAGTAAAGGATTCAGTGTAGAAAATCTAACACAGAAAGCACCACAACAGGGTAGAGGAATGCATATCCAAATTAAGGGCAAATCAGTGGAACAGGAAGTAATTCGTCAGGTGCCATATCAAGATATTTTGGAGCCTTTCACAGGAAACCAGTATAAACATTCATCTGAAGCTAGACAGCAAGGGAAGGAACAGGAAACTGTGGAAACTCTGATGCAGTCAATGTTGAGGAGTGATAGTCCAGTTATTTCCCATATGACAAAGCAACAGATGGCACAGGATGAAATTGGAAAGAAGGTGCCACAGGAAGATGATATAGAACTTTCTATAGAATGCCCACAGGAAATGGAAAACAAAGGATGTGCCCTCAGTCTGGAAGAAAATGAACTATGGGAAGAGTTGCTTGAATTAATGGGCATAGATGGATATATTACGATCAATGAAAGAGACTGCAGAAGGTCAATAAAACCCCGAAAGTCAGAAGTCTGATAAAACAAATGAACACAGTAATTAGGACTAAAAATAGAGATACATGCAATATAGCAGGATATATTTCTGTGCAGGTAAACTGATAACTGATAAAGTTCTACCACAAAAACACATGGTAGTGAGGGAAACGAAGGGGAGAAATCGAATGGCATCCTGGAAGTATCGAATAGAGAAAACTATAATACAATTAAGACAAGAAGTGTCACTGTTAGAAGACTATAGACGAGGGAATAGATCAACAAAAATACTAAGAAAGAGATGTGATCAAAGCAATGCACAATATTAAAACAGAAAAGGACTTATCATGCACTATTGCAAATAAACTAAAAATTTCAGCACAGGCGGAAAAACTTAGAAGATACACAGATAAATATAAAGGAAAAGTACAAAATAAGCAATTTATTAATGAACCAAAAAAGTTTTATAGAGAATTGGGAAACAAGGTGAAAGAAATTGAAAGACCACCAAAAAAAAGAAGAAATAGATGCATTTTGGAGAAATATCTATGAAGATCCCGTGGAACACAACAAAGATGCTAAATGGATAAAAGAAGTAAAATATGGAATAAGAAGTTTAAAGGTACAGGATATGAAATGGGAAGAAGTAACAGCCAGAGAAATTGAAACAAAGTTAAGAAAAGCCTCTAAGTGGAAAATCCCAGCCCCAGATGCAGTACCTAACTTTTGCTTAAAGTATTAAGATCTTTGCACGAGGATTTAGCCAAGAGTAAGAACTATTTATATACACACCCTGAACAGACACCAACGTGGCTAACAACAGGAAAAACAATGATCCTACTTAAGAGTGAACCTACAAGGTACCCTAAAAATTATATACCAATAACTTGCTTTCCGACGACGTATAAATTATACACAGGAATTGGCACTGACCAAGTTTATAGTCATTTAGAAGAAAACTCAATTATGGCAGTAGAACAAAAGGGCAATAAATGAAAATCATATGGAACAAAGGATCATCTGTTGTTAAATAAAGTTATAGTGAAGAACTGTAAAAAGGGGCATGGATTGACTACAAAAAAGTATTTCATAGTATCCCACATTCATGGATAAAAGAGTGCTTAAAAATGGATTGACTACATTACAGTAACCATGAAACAGTGGCAGACTACTTTGCAATTAAGCCATGATAAAAGACAGATTATTATCCTAGGGATAAAAATTCAAAGGGGGGTATTCCAGGGTGGCTGTCACTATTGATATTCTGCTTTGCCATTAACCCATTAAGCTGTTTACTTAACAGCTTAGGCCATGACTACAACTTGGCTCCTAGAAAACAACAAAGTCTAATGACTTCTCATCTTCTCTTTGCCGATGATTTAAAACTGTATAGCTCATCAGATGAGGAACTGAAAGCGTGGCTGCAGGTTGTCAAAACTTTTTCAGACGATATTAGAATGTCATTTGGTCTAGATAAATCTGCAAAAGCAACCTTTAAAGAAGGAAAACTGCAGCACCAGGAAAACATCAATTTGGGACAAGAATGTGATATAAAAGAACTTGAGCAAGAGGGAGTGTATAAATACTTGGGAACTGATGAAGGATCAGCAAAAAAAACATGAACAAATGTGAATAAAACTCAGTAAGGAATACTTTAGAAGACTTAAATTAATCCAGAGAACAGCGTTGACATCTAGGAACAAGATCCAAGCTATAAACCAATTTGCTCTTCCTGTCCTAACTTACAGTTTTGGAGTGATTGACTGGACCCAAAAAGTGTTGGACAGATTAGATATTAAAACAAGAAGGATATTCCATGCTCACCAAATGATCTATAAAAATCAGTGTATACCAAGATTATATATTCCCCGTTCCGAAGGAGGGATGGGCCTCCTTGAAATTGATTACATGTATAGATCTGCAATCGTGGGACTCCACACATATCTACTGACCTCACAAGATCCAAATGTAGTGAAAGTTTTGAAACATAAGGAAAATAAATCTAAGATGACTTCTCTGCTTAATTTAGCAGAAGCATATCGACACCAGGCAGGAATGGAAATCAAACAAGAAGTAGATAAAAATCAGACAGCAACTGAATGTGCCAAAAAAAAAAAAGAAAGAATATAAGGTTAAGGACCAGATGAGAAGGCAAGAAAGGTGGAGAAAGCATAAATATAGTTACAAGTATATAAAACTTCTGGAAGAACCTTATGTTGATCAGGAACAAACACAGGAATGGTTAAGGAGAGGTGAATTCAAAGCAAAAGATGAAAGGTTAATATTGGCAGCCCAAGATAGTGGGCTACTTACAAGCTGGTTTACAAAGTCCATTGAACATGTGGGAGAAACTGACAAATGTAGGTTTTGCAAAACCGAATTGGAAACAGTTGCACACCTTATTGATGGGTGTCACATACTAATGCAGAAGGACTGTATACTGAAAGGCATAATAATGTGGTGAGACTGTTGCACTGGGGATTGTGCAAACATTATGGTATTGAAAAACATTGGAAACATGAGCCACAAAACATCACAGAAAATAATGAAGTTTATATCACATAGGATCACCCTTTACCAGCAGCTCAGAAGATAGATGTTAGAAAACCGGATATAGTGGTCCAAGAAAGAAGACAGAAGTAGCATTGATCATTGAAATCGTCACACCCAGTGACTATAGTGTGTTGCATACAGAGAAACACAAAGTCATAAAATACCAGGATCTGCAGGAAGAAATGAGAGCAATGTGGAAGAAAGATACTCAGACAGTTCCAATAACGGTAGGAGCAATGGGTCGTATAAAAAAGAATCTACAGTCATATTTAGATATGTTACCAATCCATGTAACCCTGCACGAATTGCAGAAGGAGTCAATACTGGGCACATTCCGAGTGCTGTGAAGAGCACTTTTGGCTGACATCAAAGATTGAAACAATACTAATGTCGTGAACTTTAATTGTTCTTTGACTTAGGAATGGGGTTCATTCCCATCATGGTGTTAGAAACCCAAAAGATTTGGAGAAATTAAAAAAAAAAAGAATAATAGGGCAGGAACAATGTACACGGTATGGAGCTCAGCGCAAATAGCTGTAGAATATTTATGTATTCAGAGACAGAGTAAAAGGTATATAGGAATGCACAAACCTTCCTTGAATTGGCTTAATATTTGGCAACAACAACTCTTTGCAACCAGTTCTGATTATTCAGTAAATCAGATTATCAACCACTCCCACAAGAGGAGAAAACATACTGGGCCTGATCATCTCCAACATGGGGACTCTATGCTCCAGACCAGAAGTGTATCCCTTACTGGTAAGATCAGACCATAAACTAATCTCACTAGATATTCACATCCTGACCCCAGCCCCTGCCCAGAAAACCACATAGAAAACTTCTCTAAAGCAAATTTCACACTCCTCAAAACCGAGGTGGAATCCTTAAAAGCCCCTGGGCCTGTGGAAAATACGGCCCAGACCGCAGAATCCTTTATTAACGCATTCTATGAACACCTTCAGGAATGCATGGATCATGCAATCCCAAATAAAACCAAGACCCAATCCTCCAAAGTTAGGCGTCCTGTCTGGTGGACCCCAGCCATAAACAAACTATACAATAGAAGGAGGAAGCTACTACATGATAGAGCAAAATCCCAAAAAGGGAAGGCATCTCTGATCAGTATTAGCAAAAAACTACGGGCACTCATAAAATCGTCTAAGGCCAGCTTCGAGAGAAAAATTGCACAGGACACTAAGGATAATCACAAGGCTTTCTTTAGTTATGTTAGGAACCTGGGTGGGAAGTCCAGATATGCTCAGAATTAGTCCAAAATGAAAAAAAATACACTGAACCCACAGACATTGCCAACATCCTAGCTGACAGGTTCAGTGCAAACCCCCCCCCCTTCCCCACCAAAAGGGCAAATATCTATCCCAGCAGAGTACTGCCCCCCTGACATCTCAGATGCTCAGGTAAGAGCCGTCCTCTCCAAAGCAAAAAACACAGCATCAATGGGACCAGACGGTGTCCCGGGCTGCATCCTACATGAACTCCAAGAAGAACTAAACCCAAACATAAAACTACTGTTCAGTCTCAGCCTTACTACAGGATATGTACCCAAAGAGTGGTGTACAGCAACAGTGGTCCCTCTCCATAAAGGTGGTGCCTCAACGGATCCTGGAAACTATCGCCCCATAAGCTTGACTAGCTTGGTCTGC
Organism: Protopterus annectens; assembly: GCF_019279795.1. Lineage (NCBI taxonomy): Eukaryota > Metazoa > Chordata > Ceratodontiformes > Protopteridae > Protopterus > Protopterus annectens. Next base: position 1,514,127,121 of record NC_056729.1, on the reverse strand, counting down.
AAAGCTATGGAAAGGATCATCATGGACCTCATAAATAAAGATATTGGGGACCTACAGACATTGGATCCTACCCAGTTTGGCTTTGTTAAGGGCAGATCCTGCCTCTTAAACCTGGTCGATTTCTTTGAAACAGTCACCAAGGCCATTGATGAGGGGAAGGTGGTCCACACAGCCTACCTGGACCTTGCAAAAGCCTTCGATACAATACCCCACCCGGGCATTATAGATAAGCTCACCAGCCTAAATATAAACCCCTATGTCACTAGATGGGTTGCAAACTGGCTCAAGGACAGAACCCACATGGTTAGATTTGCTGGAGCCATGTCAGACTCCAAACCAGTTACAAGTGGCGTCCCACAAGGCTCAGTCCTGGGACCTCTCTTGTTCGGTATATATTTTTCAGAGGTACAGGCTAACATGGAAGGACTGTGGCTGACCAAGTTCGCAGATGACTGCAAACTGGGCGCCATAATAGACTCTCCAGCCGACACAAGCATCCTACAAAAGGGCCTCAAACTGGTGCCAGAGCCATGGCCTCAAGCTAAACGCCAAAAAGTGTATAGTCATCCCCTTTGGCAAAAACAAAGTGCCCACAAATTACCACATAGGTGGTAATCCATTAAGTACGGAAGAAGTAATTAGGGACCTGGGGACCCAAGTTGATAGCAATCTCTCATTTGACAACCACATGGCCAAAGTGGTTAGAAAAACATTTTATATAGCTCACCTAATCATGAAGGGATTCACATCTAGATCAGGGGAGGTCGTCGTGCCTCTTTACTCATCCCTCATCAGGCCCATAATTGAGTACAATGCCCCTTTTGGGATGTACCTTACCAGACACCTGCAGCAACTGGAAAGACCCCAAAAGTACCTCACCAAGAGGATCAAAGGGCTCAAACAGATGCCATATGCTGCCCGGTTAAAGAAACTCCAGCTCTACTCAGTGGCATACCGCCTGCTCAGAGGCGATCTGTGCCTGATGTATAAAGCCATGTCCAACCCGGAATTAATGGACATGCTGCACCTCAGAAAATCCAAATCCCATCGAGCTACGCGCTCGAGAGACTTGAACCTCAGCACTGAAATAAATAGGACATGCTGGAGGGACAGATTCATAACCCAGAGGCTCCCTTCACTCTGGAATAAAATCCCAGTCCAGGTTAGGCAGAGTCCCTCGTTGACTCTTTTCAGGAGGAATCTTGATGAGTCGATGGGAGATAGTAGGTTTACCCCGGGTATCACTTCTGTGTCACTGTTAGACAGAGGCACAGTATACTAACCTCGAAAAAGGGCATAGCAAAATTCATTTAAAATGGGTGGCGAAAGCCAAACACACTCTGGCTAGGCTTATAAATGCCCTAGGGCAGATAGCCTAGTATGAACCTATGAACCTATGAACCAATATATGTTCAAGTGCTGTATATTATGAACATACCATTTTGGTGACACTGGCCTTGGTCTCTAATCTTTCTCTCAATGTAGAGTCAGGTCTATATTAGATAACTGAACTTTGAAAACTTCGAGTGTCATATGGTCAATACAATATAATCGAATTTTTGAAAGTTTGAATGTTTTAAAGGAGATCTCTGTACAGCATGAATGGGAAGATTTCCCTTTTCTGCACTATAGTGCAATCTCAGAGTTGGTATATTTAAAGAGTGGGGGGTGTGAGGGGTACAGCCCCCCCATGTCAGGGTGCAGAGGAGCTTGACCTCCTGCTTAAAATGTTCAGGTAGGTTATTTGTGTAGTTTATTTTTTTATTATTTTTCGAACTTTTAACAGTTCGATCATATGGTGTCGACCATATGACAGTCAAACTTTTGAAAGTTCAATTATCTAATATAGACCTGTAGAGTCATTGAATTATGAGCTAGTTGGATGGCGCAGGCTCCCACTACAATTAACAGCTTGGCTTTTCCCCATAAAATAAACATTTTGGGGTATTATGTCTTAGAGGCATTTGTTCATTGTTTTGTGCCTCACCAGACAGGTACTTAGTGAGCTAACCTTAACCCCATATTTAAATACTTAAAAAAAGAAATATATAATATATAATATATATATAATATGTATATGTGTGTGCGTGTATGTATATGTGTATGCATATAAGGGAAATAGAATTGTCAAACTGCTGTAACATAGCATAGGACCATCCTGGCATTCCTTTGAAAACACATTCGGCTGTGTCTGCTAGCATGACATTAGAAAGGCTGAAACATCAGGATGTAGTTTTCTGAAGAACTTTAAAGAAGTAAAATTGTTGTTTGTGATGTCAAAGATAAAAAATATGATCACAACAGAAGCTGGGGGGGGGGGGGGTAAGAAAGTCTACTTATTAAGAAATAACCTTAGCTATCTTTACCTGTTTCAGTTTTTGTGATCTCTGCCAACAATTCCTAGAATCATCCAACAGATGCAGTAAATGTTTAGCAGCAGAGATAGTTAAGATAGGTTTTAATGTGTAAGAAAGTAACTCTAGATATGAGGAGGCCATAATAATTTAGTAGCCTTTTATCTTTATTTGCTTTAGGTTCAAAGAGAACAGAATTCATAGCACAACAGTTTAGTCTTCAAACAGTGTTGTTTCATTTATAAAGCCAAAATGAGTAGAGATATCAGTATAAAGGCCGAGCTATGTAATGGGTGCAAACACTTTGGAAATAAAATCAAAAAGAGATGTAATAACTTTACAGCAGGTAAACGTAGCACTCTGTGAATGTACCCATAATGAAATGTAAGATGAAATCGCTGTTATTAAATTATTGTAGAATGCAAAAACAACGTGAAATGCACTGCAGTTATGCTGTTGCAGTAAACTTGGAGTCAAGTAATATAAATCTTTCAAGAGTCTGCCTCACAATTCAGTGTCGACTGCAGAGGAAGCACTATTATAACATGTTTATTATACTCATACATTGTTTGGTTTTGCACTTCATCACTTAACAATCGGAAATGGCTCTTCCTTTCCAGACTAGCTTATTCCATTAACAAGAATCAGTGATATTCAAGTATGTATGGGAAATATCTGCCTGTCTGTACTTAGGAAGACTGCACATGTTTACAAAACATTTTTTTATGATTCACAAGTTAATATTTTTTAAGAAAATAATTGCATTTTTCATGACAATGCACTCATAAAGTAAATGTCTCCAGTGAAACTATGTAAACACCCCTCAGATGAATACATATGTATTTGGAGAAATATAGATATGTTATTGTGGCATGATCCTTAATAACTTTAACATTTCTTATTATTAAAAACTGTTGCTTACTTTGTAAGGGGAACTTCTTTTGTGCAAACATTATATAGAAATGATTTCTTAATATCTGTACGACCCGGTCAAATGGTACTTAATTATGCCATTAGTATTAGATTACATTATTGCTTACTAAGATATCTTTTCTGTTTACTTTTTTGTGTTTTGTGGAAGATTATACAAAAAACTTACTTTACTAAACAGATTATGTACTGTCATTCAGATTACATAGGGAGCTGTGCATTTTTTCAGAACTTTACATCTGCATAAATATTACTGTCATAGTTGCAGTATAAAGACAGTCCGGCAGTTCTTGTTGAGGATTAAGGCTTTGCATTGTTAATGAAATGCTCTCTGTAATCTAAGGTTATATGTCCTATTTGACAAACATTTTGATGCAGCATTTGATGACATTAAAATTAAGATGATAGCATGTACTTTAATTAACTGGTACTGGAGAACTTCATAACTTTTTCTGGATAACTGTGTTACCCAAGGCTGTACTCATCACAATGACAGCCCATTTAAAAAATGTTATATTTGAGCAGAATAGTCCAAAAGGAAATAGCCCGAGTATAGAACCCCTTGTGACACTCCTGCCAACTCCGAATGGGATACACTTGCAATCTCCCACCCTGAGCTGGTTAGTCATATTGTTTAACCAGTGTGTTTTGCATACTGAATTGTATATGAATTGGCATTTAATAAATTAGATTTGTCATTTATTCCCTTACATGAAGTAGTACTGAATGTCTTAATAATGCCAAGATACACAGCAGGCACACTTTCAGTTCTTCATCCAGTGTTGCTGTTACCTCTTCAAAGAATGCCACAAAATTCAAAAGGCAAGATTTCCCTTTAAAAAGCCATAATGTTCCACATCTAACAGAAGCACACTTCTTACATCATCATGGGTGAGCTGTATTATGGTTGTCTCCATATTTTATGTAAAAAAGGTCAGGAAACTATTGCTGGAGGAGTTCCAAGACCACCCCTTGGGATGCTGCAAATTCATCATAATCTGAACCCAAATCACTGTTTATTCCTAAATGATCACCCAAAAAATGGGAATCATACCATGTGCACTCCAAGTAACATTATTTTCACTGCATGTATATTTACTCAGTGGGGTGGTTCTTGTGGTCTGAGCACAATAGGCTGGTAACTCCATGTTAAACAATGAAAAAACTCTCAAATGAGTATACTACAACTGAAAACAAACACTGAAACATGTCACAACTGAGTGTTTTTATGGACTAACTTTAATAAAACAAAACAAGTAGACTAAGCGCTTTCACCCAATAAACATTCCGGGCTTCATCAGAGTATACAATCACATCCGTACAAAGGCTTAAATAACTTCTTGGATCACATGATTAATTCACAACACAATTACAAATGATTTAATAAAACAATAGTAATTTTATATTAATTGTATAAATAGAGACAAACACTTAAACTATTTATTATGCCAGTTCATTCTTCCTAACTAAAATATATATTCAGCTCAAACAGAAAATAATACTAGTAAAATCTCTAGATTCCAGTAATAAATAAACAAATGAATGAATTAATAAATGTTCATCCTTTACTTATAATGTGACTCCCTCTAAATGTTAGCAGCCTTCAGCTTCAAAACACCGGTCAATGAACAGTAGTCATTGATTCCAGAGGGATTTCGTGGCATCCATTCTTAATTCCCACATAGTCTCCTTCACCTATTACTTAGTTTTATCATCAACTCCTCTATCCATGGGAATAACTCTATCAATAATAAAAAACAAAACAAAAAACTCTTGAAATTGGTGCCAACCGAAGTGTGGATATACAGGGCACTGGTAGTTTTCTTATTCTGTATATCTCTGACGTGTTCAGCTATTCTGTTTTTCAACCTACAAATAGTTTTGTCCATGTAAAAGGCAGAACATGTCATGCACGTTGCAATATAAATCACCATTTTGGTATTACAATTGCAGTACTGTACCCCACACAGGGAATACTATGATGGTAAATATCCAGAACTACATATTGACCAATACTGATGTATTCACAAAATTTACACATATTGCACTTCGCCATTTTAGACCTGTACCTTATGTCTTTGTTAATTTTAGTTTAGAAACAGGAGCATTAAGTTCAGTAGTAAATCATTCTAGGGACTGTGTTTTTAATCAAGAGATGAAAGGACACCTGGGAGACAGAGCAAAGGTGACCTTTAGTCAAGGTACAAATATTATGGGGTACATTGAACAGGGCTTGTCCCTCTGCAAAAACACTTAAAAAATATTTTTCAGCAAGATGTTTTTAGTGAATGCAGTTCGAGGATTCCAATCCTTGATGCATTTGCTTTCATCCACACATAGTAGAAGTCAATTATATAGAGAGTTTGCAATAAATTAACAAGAAATGACTGAAAAGAACATCAATAACAATACCTATTTTTTTATGTTACCCTGTTAAATGAATTAGGCTCCTTTTAGGGGAGCCTAAAACCACTGTCTGATTAAGTGACTCGCTCTAAGTCATATACTAAGCAAAGGAGGCTAAGGGAGTCAACCCAGAAATATACTCCTAGCCTTAATCCCCTGCTCCAAACTGACAAACAACAGAGGTGCTGTATGTAACAAATCAGGAAGAACTTAGTCCAACAACAACCTAATGAGCAGAGTGCATATTTCTTTGTAAAAACTGATGTTAGTTTGTCCAAAGTGAAACATAACTCCTGCAAAACAAGCCTCCTGGCTCTCATTATTGGGAAATACACCGTTCATCCTAGCTAAAAGAAATATTACTTAAAGGAAGGTGATATATTGTCAGGAAGAGGGTCATTGTACTTTAACATAGCTCAGCACATCCTACTACGTGAAAGAGGCTTTTGCAATGCGCTTTGGTGAATTTTGGCCTTTGAATAAAATGCTTTGAATTCCCGGTTATTAGTCATCAGAAAATGTCATTGCTTCCTATTATCATTAATTCTCAGAGTGTTCCTCAGCTCTCATTTCTATTTGTCTGTAGACCCATATCCAGGTCTAGGCAGACTTAACTATCTTCATTATTTTATACATGTTATATACAAGCCTTAGTGGCATCACAGTGGTATAAAGAAATACAGTCTAACTACTGCAGAGATGAACATACCTTTCCAAAAGAAATATATAATCTGCTTTAAAATATGAGTATGGAACAACACCCATTATAACAGCTAAAAAGATGTAACTGCATTTCTAAAACTTCCATTTCTACTTGTTTAGATTATTGCTTTCATGTAACTTGACAAATAGTGAAACAAAACTACACAAGGGAATTGACACAGAAGTAAAATGAAAACAGTGAAATGTGTAAGAGTGCATAGTGAACACAGAAGCCAGGCAATCACTGTAAAAGGTTGCACTGATGATTTGTTTTTTTTTAAATTGGAGGAAAAAAAACACATAGGTTCATAGGTTCATAGATGTGTACTAGGCCAATGACCCTGGAGCCTTTACAAGCCTAGCCCATAGAAGTGCCCTGGCAGCATGCCGCTGTTAGTCTGTCCATATAGGACATGTGTTTAAGGCCTAGGATGCTCTCCATGAGGTACTTCTGTGGCCTTTCCAGCTGTTGTAGGTGTTTAGTGAGGTACATGCCAAATAGGGCATTATACTCGATGACTGGTCTAATGGGGAAAGAGTAGAGAGAGATGATGATTTCTTTCTTCCTGGATGCAAAACCCTTGGTAATGAGATGTGCCACATAGAAGGACTTTCTGACCACAGTGGCAATGTGGTGTTCGAAGAAGAGGTTGCTGTCAAACTGTGTCCCCATATCTCTTATAACACCTTCAGTGTTCAATGTGGTAATTAGTGGGAACTGAGTTTTTCCCAAAGGGAATGACGATGCATTTTTTTGGCATTAAGCTTAAGGCCATGGTTTCGACACCAGTAGTTGGTCTCAGTGAGACCTTTCTGTAGGATGTCTACATCACTTGGGGAATTGATAATGGCTCCCAGCTTGCAATCGTCAGCGAACTTGGTCAGCCAGAGTCCCTCCATGTTGGCCTGAACTTCTAAGAAGTAGATGCCAAACAGGAGAGGACCCAGGACCGATCCCTGTGGGACTCCACTTGTGACTGGTCGGCAGTCTGACTTGGAGTCTGCTACTTTCACACTGTGGGTTCTATCTGTGAGCCAATTTGCAATCCACCTAGTGATACAGGGGTTGATGCCTAATTTGGTGAGTTTATCAATAATTCCTGAGTGGGGAATGGTATCAAAGGCCCTGTCCAGATCGAGGTAGGCTGTATGAACTGCCTTGCCCTCATCCACAGCTCTGGTGACTGACTCAAAGAAGTCAACCAGGTTGAGCAGGCATGATCTACACTTCACAAAACCAAATTGCATGGGATCCAGAGTTTGGAGATTCCTTATATCCTTATTAATTAAGTATATGATGATGCACTCCATAGCCTTACATATCAGACTCATCAGGCTAATGGGGCGATATCCCCAGGGTCTGTAGTCACTCCTCCTTTATGGAAAGGGATGACTGTAGCAGTGTGCCATTCTGTAGGGATAAAGCCTGAGGTGAGGCTGTGATTGAACAGAGCACACTGGTGTGCTGCCAGTTCACTTTGTAGTTCATGTAGAGCACAGCCAGGGATCCTGTTGGGTCCCCTGGAAGCTGTATTCTTGGCCTTGGACATTGCAGTTTTAACCTGTGCTGCAGTAATGTTGGATGCCTGGCATTCTTCTGGTATTGTGATTGGTCCTTTGGGGGGGGGGATAAAGTTGGCACTGAATCTGTTGGCTCAGTATAGGAGGTACAATTGTGCAGTAACTCAGAGAAAATCTGGGTGTTGCAGTGGAGAGTCTTGATATAACTGTATAAGGCTTTGTGGTTGTTTTTAGTATCTGTCACAATTCTGCCTTCATAGCTGGCTTTAGATTGTTTGATGAGGGATTTCAACTTTTTGTTGAGGCTAATAAGGGAGATTTTCCAGTCTTGGGACTTCATCTTTTTCTGCAACAGTTTATTCCTTCTGTTGTAGAGTTTGTTAATGGCAGGGGACCACCACATTGGCTTCCTTTTTTTTGGAGGAGAGTGTCTTGGTTCTATTGGGTATGGTGAGATCCATGCATTTGTGTACATGTTCGTATTGGTGTATGATTTGGCGGTCATGCACCTATTTTCCATGTGCATGGGTGCCATGAAGTTAGCCATCTCTGTTTTTAGGAGACCAAAGTCAGCTTTGGAGAAGTCTTTCATGGTGGTTACCTTTGCTAGTGGTGTGAGTGAGATCTGGATTTCCATGGTTATTAATTTGTGGTCAGATCTAACCAGGGAGGAATTGACTATTGGTGTTGAGCAACGGTTGCCCATGTTATTAATAACCAGGTCAAGGATGTTGTTTCCTCTAGTGGGGGTAAGAATGAGCTGGTCCAGTGCATTGGAATTAATGAATTCCAGGAAGCATTGGGCAAGTTTATTGGAGCATAAGTAGTTATCCCAGTTGATGGAGGGGTAGTTGAAGTCACCCAGTATGAGAGTGTTGGGTTGGACCCTAATAGTTTCCAGGGTGGTTAGGAACATGGAGTGAGAGTCTCGGGATATGGTTGGGGACCTATAGCAGGCTACGGCCTGAATCACTGTCTTACCCAATGTTAGTTGCACCTAGAGTATCTCAGATGCATTATGCTGGGCTAATAGTCTGGAGGTGTGCATATGCTTTATGAATATGGAGACTCCACAGCCTTTGGAGCTTCTGTCCATGTTCCGGGGCTGAAAGGTGTGGAATGAGTTATAGCCTGGTAGTGCAGGGGTGCTTTCTGCTGCTTTAAACCAGGTCTCCGTTACAGCACAAATGTCATTGTTCTCCATTTTGAGGAGTGCTTCGAGCAAGTGCATCTTGAGATTTAGACTATGTTCTAGAATTGAGCAGCATGACCCTCAGATTGCATTTGTTTGTAGCTGTTACGGTGGTAATTTAGTCTTTGGAACACCACCTAAAAAGGCACTATAGGGGTGGCAAGAGCCTTAGCCAGTATCTGGAAGCTTAGGGGTGACAGATGCAGGCCATCTCTACAAAGCATTGAGGTCTGTCAATCATATCATCCCAAGCAGACAGATACTGGATCCCCTTGGAATGACACTAGAAACTTAGCCAATTGTTGAAGTCAGTCATTTTCTGCTTGTACTGTGGTATCATTCATACCTGCCTGGGCCACAAAATCTGAGAGCTCCTCCATGTTTCTTTCCATGTAGTCCAAGGTGGTGCGTCTCAGGTCATTCACACCAACCTGGACAGTGACAAGGTCATACTCGTACTTGTTGTGGAATGACCTGAGTGCGTGTGTTATGTGTCAGATCCTGGCACCTGACAGACAGCTGATTGTTACCTTCTCCTTATTCAACCTAGTGAGTGGACATCAGTGTGCCTCACTATCGAGTCACCTATTAATACATACTGGACACATAGTCCAGTAAGCCAAATGTGTGGTCTTGTCTAGCAAATAGCTTTACTGTAATCTATCATTTCCTTTGGCCCAAAAGATGTATATCTCAGAACTGCAGACAATGAAGCTTACAGCACCAGTGATACGGGTCAGCACTTAGCAACTATTGTCCAACTGTATATGAGAGAGCTGAGGTGTGCAAGCTACTACCTATATATATATATATATATATATATATATATATATATATATATATATATATATATATATATATATATATATAAATATGCATCAACTGTTCAGGTTGAGGGACAAACACTTCAAAACACATTTGGCTGAAGAAGCATTTGTTGAGGCTCTCAGTTCAATATGTGTCTGTTGCCCCAAGGCTCATAGCAGTTTTGTTTCTTTGTAAATCTGCCTTACTAGGATTAACTCCTGTTGGGGGATGGGTAATGCTTCTATGAAGAGATGTGATTCCGTAACTGACAAAGACTGAAAATTCAGCTCAAGTCTGAGATCTGTACATTTTTAAACAATTTTTCTGTTATACTTATTCCTAAGTGGTACTCAGTGGCAGCATGAAGATAGAATAGTAAATATTTAGAAAAAGAGACTTAGTTATGATGTAAAATAAGTGCAGTAGGGGTCGTAAGGTCAAGTTTGTTGCTTAAACAGTCTTCCTGTGACATAATTCAATGAAGCAATTGAGCCTCCCAGCAAGAAGAAATTTATTTCACAGTACACTGGATAGAGGTACAAAAATTCTAAATTCTGGTTTTAACTCTGGGTTTCACTTTTACCTTCTGTAGCCAGTCACATATTCAGTCATTTTTACAAGAACAAATCTCTGGCACCAACAAAAAGGGAATATATATGAAAGTTTCTACTTTATTATAGATTAGATGCCCAAATAATGATAAATTTGTACATAGAAATTTAGCGACCTGCTTGGGCTTTGATGTGAAATTGGAAAATCGACAAGGGAAATCTGTATGTCAATAACAAAAAAGGTAATGCCCCTTTAAGAGCTAGTAAATTAAGACAAACTGTTTTGTCATTAATTGTGCTTTAAAAGCAATGACTGGAATAAATACAGCGGAACTAATAAAGAGAACTGCTGAGACTTTGACGGTTCCTTTATTAAACACTTGATAAATTGTATTAATTCATTACAATTACCCTTGAGAAGTACCATATACTATGATATACTTAGTTATTAATAATTACCTTAATTTCATTTTCATTGGGAAAAGGACTTTTAGTACAACAGAAGTTGCTCTCTTAATTAATTTTTCTGCTGAGCAAGGGCATTATCAGGCAAAGGGCAAAACCACTTGCACTTTGCAGTTTATGAAGCACAGTACTGATGTTATGTGACGTTCTATAGTTCGTTTCATTCTAGAAACTGGATTGTATTTCTTCATAAAGAATGCATGCATGACATACGTATACTGTCCTTTCTTTTTCTTCCATCTTTTTTAAATAATGTAACACATATTCAGAAAGTAAATGTGTTTTTTATGGCTGATGAGTTTTATGTGTATTATCCAAATAACTTGTATGCAAAAACTTTTAAATCAATAGCAATGTGCTATGTATGCATCGGAATGGCATCCACTTAGACTAGTCAGAGTGTCTAGTGCCAGATGTGACTAATTCTAGCTCTATAACCTGTGATTAAGTAGCCTAGGTGTAACCCTGCCCCCTCAAGTTGAAATTGACCTTCCTTCCCAAGGGATAGATGGTACCTGATGTCCAGCATTATAAATTACAAGCGACCAAACAACATATGCTGTGGTATATAGCTAAAAAACCTGAAGGAATTCTGAATCACTAATTTATGGTGCAGGTTTTGCTGAAAAGTGAAATAAAGTAATCAGATTTTATACACAAAAACACACTTGCATAAACATACACACACACATAATTACTTGGACATGTGTTTGCATGTACACCTACACACACACACACACACACACACACACACACACACACACACACACACACACACACACACATACACAAACACACAAACCACATGCACACATATTTGCAATCATTCTTTGATACACTTCACAAGCCAGCCAGCCATCTACACGAACACAAAACTGCACACTATGGGGTGTAACATTGAATGGATGTAGTAATTCAATCTTTAAATGTCCGTACTGTCTCACTCCATTCCTCTTCCCCATCACATATGGATTGTATAATGTACATCATGTACAGAGGCCCATTTCTTGTCTTTGAATCAGAGAACCTGACATATACCTCTGTTTCCAGGAATGCCTCTAGCATCAGTACTACATAAAATGTGTACACAAAGAAAACTCTGTGGGGAAACATCAAGACGGTAAAAGTATTGGAGGAGTGGTAATCGATAGTACTGAAACATGGCCAAAATTGGTAACGCAGCAATAATAAAAATCTACATGAAAATCTTATGTGGAACATCATCTCCTTGTGAAAGTTTACTCTGAGAGTGACACAAGAAATCTATGCCAACGGCGAAGTGCAAAAAAATTTCCATACTTGTGCACAGGCTCTGATTAAATATACGTGGCTTTAGACCACAACGTTTTATCTTCCTTATAAGCCTTCAATCTTTGTCAGACATTTACAATAATTGCCAAACATGTATAATAAGAGGACTCAGGTAATCTTCATTTATTTCTCTGTGTGTGCATTGTTGGTGGGGATGGGAAGGGAAAATGCATTAATTCCAATTGCTTACCGAAAAACATTCTTCTATTACAATGCAGGCGGTTAAAGCTATAAGATGGTAACAAACCTCAAGCTGCAGTCCAGAATTCTTTCGATCACTCGCCCCTTGCAAATCTGTGATTGTGAATGTATATTAACTCAGCCTTAACTACCGTAGATCATTCCAGAAAAGTGGCACTTCTGCCTGCTGGGCATACCACGTAATAAAATAAATATGTACCACTTGTCTACATTTTGCTATTCATATGTCCTGACCTCACTAATATAGTCAGTGAATGAAAATTAAAAAAAAAGATGTTTGGAAATATTATACACACTATTTCCTGAATACCTTATTGACTGGAAGGTCAGATTAACTAACCGTAAAGGCAAAATAAGCAGTTTCTCTGAAAAGGTGGTGTTTTTGTGTCAGATAATTTAAGGATACATCCATCTGTAGCCCTCCACTACCCTTGATTTCATGTACTGTATGACACAAATATCATCTGAATTTTCTTTCTTTGAAAATAGGTAATATAATTACTTTCAGGTCAAGCCCAGCCTCCCTCAGGGTGTATTAAAGGCTGATACCCTGCAGACCTGAGTGCTCTTAATGTTACCTGGGCATTATCAAAAGGATCATCATGTCAGCCTAAGTTTAAATAACGCCTACATGTATAGCTGAGAATGTGAGGTCCTGTCATTTGTATGATATTCCTAAACAAACAGTTTTACTGAGAAACACCTGTTTCCTTTCCATTCTTCTTACAGAGCCATTGCGGTATGTACTATTTCTTCATTTCTCAGAGCCTTACATGTCTAAGGGCAGCTATTTAGTTACATTATTTATATTATATTCCACAAATATGTTCACCACCTCTTTGTCTGATTGAAATGAGACAATATTTGTATAGTTGCTAGCCTATGAATTAAAAGAACCATTTTCTTACAGATATGTGAGTCTTGACTTGCCTCACTTAGTTCAGCTGGTAGTTTGACGAGACTGGCTTTCTGATGGACCCAGGCTTAAGTCTCAGCTGACATCTTTAGATATATTTTTGAGTTTTTGTATGTCTTATAATGCCCAAGGCAAGCCTGGGTAGTTGTAATAAGTAATTATTTGCAAGAATCTAGCACTGTGCATTGAGAACTAGTAAACCACACCCAAGTATTATACACCATAGATTATAGGTTCATAGGTGTTTACTAGGCTAATGACCAGAAGGGCCTTTTTAAGCCTAGCCATGCATCCCAAATCTCTGACAAATTCTGATGCCCTTCATAAGTGTATGCATGGGCCTGGGAGATGAACCATTTACAGATTACCTGTTTGCATCATAGATTCATAGGTTGGTACTAGGCTATCGGCCCTAGGGCCTATACAAGCCTAGCCATAACAATTCCCTGGCTATTTCTTCCCACAGTATTTACTTCCCTGGACCCCTGTCTAGCAGGGCAACTGACATGATCCCCGGGGTGAATTTCCTGTCTCCCATTCAGTCATCAAGGTTCTTTTTGAAGAGGGCCAAAGAGGCACTCTGCTTGACATGTATGGGCAGTCTATTCCAGAGTCTGGGGAGTCTCTGATTCAGGAACCTATCCCTCCAGCATGTTTTGTTCATTGTGATGACAAAGTTTAGATCCCTGGAGTGTGTGACTCTGAGAGATTGGGATTTCTTTAAGTGTAGCATGTCCAACAGCTCTGGGTTTGACATGGCCTTGTATGTTAAGCAGAGATCGGCTCTGAGTAGACGATATGTGCCAGAGTATAGGTGGAGTTTTTTTAGACAGTCAGCATAGGACATCTGCTTTAGGCCTGTGATTCTTTTAGTAAGGTATTTCTGCGGCTTTTCCAATTGTTGCAGATGTCTTGAGACGTACATACCAAATGGGGCGTTGTATTCTGTAATGGGTCTAATGAGGGATGAGTACAGTGGGACAATGACCTCCTTTTTTCTGGATGAAAAGCCCTTAGTGATGAGGTGTGCCACATAGAAGGATTTCCTGATTGTTGTGGCGATGGGGTTATCGAAGGTGAGACCACTGTCCACCTGTGTCCCTAAGTCTTTTATCAAACTTTCGGTGTTTAGTGTACTGCCGCCTATGTGGTAATTCAGGGGTACATGTTTTTTCCCAAAGGGGATAACTATACATTTCTTGGCATTGAGCTTGAGCCCATGGCTCTGGCACCAAGCATCTGTTTCTGTAAGGCCCTTTTGTAGAATATCCACATAATTTGGGGATTCAGTAATGGCTCCCAGTTTGCAGTCATCTGCGAACTTTGTTATCCAGAGTCCCTTAGTGTTGGCCTATACTTCAGAGAAGTAGATGCCAAACAAGAGTGGTCCCAGGACTTAACCCTGAGGTACTCCACTTGTCACTTGTTTGGAGTTGGATTTGGAGTCAGCTACTTTTACAGTGTGGGTTCTGTCAGTAAGCCAGCTGGCAACCCATTGAGTGATGTAGGGATTAATGCCCAGCTTAGTAAGTTTAACTATGATTCTAGAGTGGGTTATGGTGTCGAAGGCTTTGGCAAGGTCCAGATAGGCTGTGTGGACCACCTTACCCTTGTCCACTGCTCTGGAGACTAATTCGAAGAAGTCAGTCAGGTTCAGGAGACAAGATTGGCCCTTCACCTACCCAAACTGCATGGGGTCCAGTGTTTGAAGGTTGCCAATGTCTTTGTTTATAAGTTCCATGATAATACGTTCCATGGCCTTGCAGATCAGGCTCATCAGACTGATGGGGTGGTAGTTCCCAGGATCCAAGGTGGATCCCCCTCTTGTGGAGGGGGATAACAGTAGCTGTGCACCACTCAGCGGACACAAAGCCTGAGGTGAGGCTATGATTAAACATGACACTTAGGTGAGGTGCCAGTTCATTTTATAGTTCATGTAGTACACAGCCTGGGATCTCGTCTGGTCCCATGGATGCTGTATTCTTAGCTTTGGAGAGTGAGTTTTTTACCTGTGTGGCTGTTATTACCGGAATTTGGCAATCTTTTGGTATTGAGATGAGGCCTTTAGGGGGAGAGAGGGGGGTGAAGTTTGCACTGAATCAATACTGCCAGGATATTGGCAATATCCTTGGGATCAGTATATTTAATGCCATTCTGTTGTAGCTCAGAGCAGATCTGAGCATTGCTATTTAGATTCTTGACATAGCTATAGAATGCCTTGTGGTTGTCTTTGGAATCTTTGGCAATTTTATTTTTGTAACTAGCTTTGGAGTATTTTATGAGGGATCTCAGCTTCTTACTGAGGCTGGTAAGGGAGTTTTTTGCATCCTGGGATTTTCCTCTCTTCTGCAACAGATTCTTCCTTTTGTTGTAAAGTTTGTTTATGGCAAGGGACCACCAGATTGGCTTCCTTTATTTGGAGGAGAGTGTCTTGGCTCTATTGGGGATGGCATGATTCATGCACGAGTGGATGTGCTCATACACTGCCTTAGTGTAGAATTCAGCAGTCGAACTTTCAGTTCCCGTCTGCATGGGTGTCATGAAGTTTGTCACTTCTGAGTTGAGTAGCATAAAGTTGGCTTTCGAGAAGTTTTTTTACCGAGGTTTCCTTTCTGGGGGGGGGGGGGGATGTGGATGTCAAGGGGGATTAGCTTATGGTTAGACCTGACCAACGAGGGGGTGACCATAGGTGTGGAGCATCAATTTCCCATGCTGGTAATGACCAGGTCTAGGATATTGGAGCCCCTGGTGGGACTAAGGATTTCTTGATCCAGGACGTTGGAATTTATGAATTCCAAGAACCGTTGGGCAAAGGTGTTGGTACATGAGCAGTTTTCCCAGTTAATGGCAGGGTAGTTGAAATCACCCAGCTGTAATCACAGCAATATTCCAAAGGACTGCTGTCACTTTATCAATTAAGTTTCTGTGCAGTTTATGAAAGGCATATCGCAGTTCAGTGTGATTGTGATAAGCATATATTTCAATTGTACAAAGTTTCACAGAATGTCCAGATTTTTCCCTAATATTTTACCGTTTTTCATAACATTGTGGTTTTTCTATCAACTCATTGTCAAATCATTGAAGATTTAAGTCAGAAAATAACGAAAGACATTTGAGTTTCAGACCTCATACCCTTCAGAAAATTCATGCTGATGCAAAACCTGTTATTGTAGCTACTTTTTGAGTCAGTGAGAGCAATATTTAAAAGTTGTCCCTATTTATGGGCCTTTGTCCCCCATTATTTATTTCTTTGTCCAGATTCCTTGCTCTAACAGGTTGAGAGGTATGGTGATGAGTAGTTATTTAGGCATTGCAAATAGACAGACTAGTAAGTTTAGTGATGCACAGATGTAAGCTGTCCAGTGGCATATGGTTCAAGTCTCAGCTGAGATACTTACTAATTTCTTAGTAGTTTTTGTGCTTTTTGCTATAGAAAAGGCTAACACTGTCATATTACAATGTACCCTCTCTAAAATACACACGAATAATTTCTCACTAGTAAAGATTTCATTTGAAAAAATAGATTTATTTACCATTTCTTTACTTATAAATTATTTTCAAGGTTCATTGACACAAGTTGAATTTCCTCAGTTTTGTTAATTGCACATAGAATTTTTGTTTCAAGCAAATCAGCATGTTTTCCACTGATGATAACTTAAGAGCGCAAAACTAGTCTAGAATTTGAAAGTCATGTACTTTTGGCAACATTTTGGAAATCACTACTACTTATGATAAATACGGAATTTTCATAGACGCGGTGGTGGTGCTGTGGTAGCATTGTCGCCTCACAGTAAGAAGCTGTCTGGTTTGATTCTCAGCTAGAGCGCCTTCTACGTGGAGACATGCGTGAATGGGTGTACCTTTGTTGAAGGCTGTGCGTCAGGGCTGATAACTCGGCATGTAAAAATCAACTACCAGTCATTAGCGGACCGGAGTTCCGCTGTGGCAACCCCCTAACTGGGAAAAGCCAAAAGACACAACAACTGCATTTTCATAGAATCGGGTGCTAGTTTTGCTATTCTCCTGTGAGCTGACCTGCCCATCTCTGAGTTTTTGAAGGACAGAATATATATGCAATAGTCACAGATTTGTAAAGACTCATCTCTCAGTCAACCAGCTAGATTACCTGGGTGATTAGTCCCAAGCTCCCTCTTTAACGAGAAGAGCATAGTTTGTCACTTTATAAGGACTTCTTAATACTGAACGCTGGTGATGGTAAACTCTGAGCACACTGACTGACTGTTTTGCCCGGGCTGATTATTTTCTGTAACATATGTAAGGGCAAGAGACTGGAAACCAGTGTCACTGACACCTTTTCAGGTAAACTAATATGACTTCCATGTACATAAACCCAGTTCACTGTGGATTTGTATAATACATTTAATGATATACAGTTTCAAGATTTTACTGGTCTCATGAATAATAGCAATGTTTGTTATAATAACAGCGACTAGAATAAAATAATAACATTTTATGGTGTAGGTATTAGTTATATAGTCATATTTCCTGTTATGAAGAATGGCTGGAATTCATACATTATGTATACAATTGCATAGGACTGAAAAGGGGAAAAATCACATACCAGAGCCCTAGACAATTCCTAAATGTCCCTGTATCCTGCTCAGGTACAGAGCAGATATGCAAATTGTGTGCCACACCATTGTCCACACATTGCAAATATGGTGCGTACACTATATCAGATCCAAATATTGATGGCGCTCCCATTGCGGGCTTCCATCTTGAAAATCAAAAAGAAGGAACCCATTGTTAAGGAATGTTGATGCTGTGCAGCTGTGCGCTGTAGAGCATTCCCGAGAAACATACTATCATTCCAACACTGGCAAGTCCATATATCATTCCAGCACTGACAAGTCCATATAAACCATTATAAAGATATAGAAATGCACTAGATAACTTGCCAGTGCTGTTCAGGCCACAGCAACACTGCAAAAAAACTAACCTCAGTGTGGGTCTCACACAGTGATTATACTCCTCCTCCACCATCATAATGCAAAAGAATGAAACCTTTACGAATTGTACCCTACCATGACAGTGGAACAGGGAATTTTGTTAGTGCGCTGCCATCCCCTTGTTATGTTTGCATGTGGCAAACCTAATACATGCACCTACAAACAATCCTGACATTATCATAAAAGTTACTGAAACAACCCAGATTGTTAGAGTAACCACAGTTTAGGATGTATCGCCCATCAATCAGAACACTAATATCTTCCGGATATGGGCATCAGTCCTGTAACACATAAATTGATTAGATAGAACCTGATGCGATGGAAGCAAAAGATTGTTCATTGTACTAGATTAGTTGCATTAAGTGTTTTTGTAATGAAGGTTGGTATAACTAGAAAATCACCCTTGCTATTTGTTGCAGGCTCAGAAATTGTTACATAATTAAAGAGTGCAGGGGCCACGACCCTGGAGTGGCAATACTGGGGGAAAGGGGACAGACATGTATAGAAGGCACTGTTGTGTTTTTATTTTCAGGGCTGAGTAATTTTGTCATTTCAACTTGAATGATTACAGCTTCTGAGATTAAATCTTCACCTGGCCAACAGTAACCCCTCCTCATTACTTTGCATCCCAGTACATGCTGTTACGCATCATATGGGACGTGCAATATACTGACTGAAAAACTCAATATAACTGCGTAGTGCTGGGTCAGACTGGTCATCTTTTGAGTAACATTAGTAATATTCCCATCTGTGAAGCCCATTTATGTCAGGACCATGTACAGAGCATCATGTGCATAACCCATTCATGGCAGTGCACATGGTCTTTGTCAATACATGGCCCAATGTAGTTTGACATTTGGGCACTGTGTGCATGCTGGTCAAGTAGTAGTACAAAATGTATAATAACGTTTGAAAGGATTGTTGCCAATAATATTAATTGTAGAACACAGGTAACATTTTTTATGAATGTTCTTTGCATAATAATAATAATCCTGTTTGTTAATCTGGGAACACAACACAGAGACCCTTTTCAGGGGCAACTCAAGAGCAATGTGTGGTTAAGTGACTTGATAAATGTCACATAGGAAGCAAATAACAGATGGGGGTATCAAACTCTGTACCATAAGAACTAAAGCTCACATCCTTAACTACTGTCATAATTGACAAACATAAAAAGCATATATAGCTGACTTGGTCTGATGGTCACAACCTCTTCAGGAAGGTAGTTCAAGTCTCGGTAACTTATTTAACTACTCTGATGTTTCAGGGACCCCATAACATTTGAGGCATACAAATTAATTGTATTAATAAGAAATGTATTAAGTTTTATTACAATTTGTAGATTTACTTTGCCGTTTTGTGCTGCACTCCTCTTTGCTGTTATCTGTCACCCACTTGTTCAAGAGACTCTTATCATATGTGGGAAGGGAAGACAAAAACTTATTTCATGTATATCAGAACTGATTGTGACTGCACTTCATAATATAGTCATCTATTCCAGTGTCTGCAATTTGATCAAATGCATGTAATTCTTTTGTGCTTCTGGAAAACAGGATGCCTTACAAGAGTTATATGACAGTATAAAGTAAATCACATGCACTCTTCGCATGTGCTTGAATTTCTCATCACAGTTGTTACTCTAAAACTAGTACAATTAAATGTCCAAGTAAGTGTACAATATATATTTCAGGTGCAGTAGTTGAAAATGTATTCATTTCATAGTGGACAAAGCCTGTCTGATAAAAAATTACAGAATGCAGGAAAAATGCATGTCCCTTTCTCCTGAGGTTCCTGTCCTTCATTGTCAGGATCCTCCTTGTTTTTGCCCTCTTAATCAGTTGTTCTCCCATTAGGTGACTGAAGCTTAACTACCAGCTAGAGTGAGAGTCAGCCTAAGCTGAGCAACCATCCACAGGTTGTTTGGACTTTTTATCCTTCTATTTGTGTAACCATCCTATATCCAATGTGCAATAATGTCAATGCAAAAGTCAACCTTCATCATGACTTACAAATCTCCTGGAAAAATCCATACCATCCCCCAGGACAAATGAGCTAGAAAAACACTGCTCTCCCTTATCCTGCTACTCCAACTCCTCAGGGAATAAGTCCACAAACTGAATCTGGGTCTTCTGCACACAGCAGAAGGTAAACGTATTATTATGGGGGATGAAAGAGGCACAGCACTCTGCATGTTGGTGCTCTGCCCCATTTTAAGAAATTTATATTGGTGTCTTCTGTTCATAGGTTAATAGAAAGTTAATAGGCTAATGGCCCTAGAGCCCTTACAAGCATAACCATATTTATCCCGAGTTGCACCAATTGTCAGTGGTTAGGTGAGTGAAGTTTGCAGAGGTAAGGATCTCTGGTAGTTAATACTGACTTCCTCTATCCAGGAGGAACATGGGTGCCACCCCAGGAGTGAATTTGCAATCACCCATCCATTGCTATAGGTTGTGTTGGAAGAGGGTCGTGGAGGGGGTCTGTTTCACATGAACTATCTCTCCAGCATGACCAATTCATGTCAAACGTTAGGTTAAGATCCCTGGAGCAAGTGACTCTCATGCAGTTTGATTTACGAATGTGTAGTATTTCCCTCAGGGCTGGGTCAGAGACAGGCCTCTAAGCCAGGTACAGGTCAATCCTTAGCAACCTGTAGGAGACAGAATACAGTGACAGGACTTTCAGTCTTTCTGCGTAAGACTTGTTTTCTTTACCCTGTAATTTCTTGGTTGTTTTCTCTCCAATTGTTGCAGGTGCCTAGTGAGATACATGCAAAAGGGAGCATTGTACTCAGTTACTGGTCTGATGAGGGCTGAGCATAATGAAATTATAACATCCTTTGATCTACATGAGATGCCTTTACTTGTAAGATGTGCCACATAGAAGGATTTCCATACTACTGTGGATATGTGATGGTCAAAGTTCAGATTGTTATCAACCTTAGTACCCAAACCATTTACCACTGGGTCTACACTTGGGGGTGCTGTCTGTAATGTAATTAGCAGGGATGCCAGCTTTTCCAAAGGGAATAATAATGCATTTTTTTCACATTTAGCTTTAATCCATAGCTTTGGCATCAGTCATTTGTCTGTGTTAACCCTGTCTGCTGTATATTAACATAATTGGGGGACTCAATGATTGCTCCCGATTTGCATTCGTCAACGAACTTGGTCAGACATGGGCTATCCAAGCTTGCCTGGACACCTGAGAAATAAATTCCGAACATTAAGGGGCCCAGCACAGAACCCTGTGGTATGCCACTGATGACTGGTCTTTTGCTAGAGGTGAAGGCACCCAGTTTGACAGTATATGTCTTGTCAGCGAGACAGTTGGCTACCCATCTGTTAATCTAGGGGTTAATTGCAAATAGCGAGAGTTTTTCTATAATACCTGAGTGGGGGACTGTATCAAATGCCTTGGCAAGATCAAGATAGGTGTTATGCACAATCTTTCCCTCATCCAGGACCTTGGTGACTTTTCTCAATGAGTCAACCATGTTTAACAGGCATGATCTATCTTTAACAAATCCAAACTGGGTTGAGTCCACAGTTTGGAGATTACCTATGACATTGTTAATAAGGTCTTTAATTCCCAGGGTTAGTTGATGGTCCCCTTTTATGCAGATGGATTACTGTTGCTGCCTTCCATTTCACCAGAACATAGCCAGTTCACAGGCTGTGGTTAAACAGGGATGCAAGTGGGTCTGCTAGGTCATGCTTTAAGTTGTTTAAGAGGTAACCTGGGATGTTGTCTGGTCCCATTGATGCTATATTTTTGGCTTTGGAGAGCACCAAGATGACCTGCCTGTCTTGAGATAATAAGCTGACAAATAGTGCCAGGTATACTTTTGGGGGGGGGGGGGTGACTGGAGGGGATGCAGGGGTGAAGTTTGCTCCAAATTTGTCAGCTAGCAGGTTGGCTGTTACCTCTGGTTGAGTATGGGTGGTGCCATCCACAACCAGTTCAGCGCATAGCTGGGTATCCCCTTTTAGATTCAGGAGTAGTTAAAGAATGCCTTCTGATTATCCTTAGCTAGTGAGGCTATCTTTACTTTGTAATTAACTTTGGAAGACTTGACAAGATCTCTTGATTTGTTGTTTAAAGCAGGATTTCTTCTTCTGCTGAGCCAGTTCCCTCTTGTTCTTGGAAATTAGTTTCTTTCTCCTGTTGTACAGCCTGTTTTTACTAGGGGTCTTCCAGGGTGGCTTGTTTTTTCGGCAAGACCTTGTTTTAATCGGCCAGGTATAGCCAATTCTATAGAACTGCTTAAGTGGTTATACAGGGCATTGGTGTGCACCTCTGCATAGGAATGTATATTATCTGCATTTGAGGGGGCTTTGAAACTTCTTACACCATTATGTAGTAGGAGGTAATTGTTAAACGTTTTTGAACTTCATGGGATATCTGGTCTTATAATTACATTGAACAAGACTAATTTATGGTCCAAGCTTACCAGGGAGGACATCATATGGGGGGTGCAATGCTCTCCCATGTTAGTGGTTACTATATCCAGGACATTTGAGCCTCTTGTGGGTGTGCTGACTAGCTGTTCCAGAGCATTTGCATTGACAAGGTCCAAGAACCTCTGAGCCAGCATGTTTATGGCTGTGTATGTTTTCCAGTTGATGGTAGAATAATTAAAATCACCCATGAGTAAGGTGCTGAGCTGTAAGGCAAGTGACTCAAGTAAGTCCAGGTATATGGTATGCATTTCCTGTTTCATGGTGGGCAGTTATAGCTAGCTATGATATGGTTGGGGGCTTTGTCTATAGTTAATTGGACATGGAGTAGCTCAAGAGAGTCATACTGTTTGACCAGTCTAGAGGAGTACTTATCCTTAATGAAGATGGATACACCTCCTCCTTTGGTTCTTTCATGCTCACTTTGTGGTTTGAATGTATGGAAGGTACTGTAGTTCTGCACAGCAAGGGTGCGATCTGCACCTTTGAACCATGTCTCAGTGACTGCACAGATGTCAGCATGTTTCAAAGTAAGCAGTGCTTCCAATGAATGTGGTTTCTTGTTTAGACTCCTAGCATTAAGCAGCAGTAAGGGTTGGGAGGGTGGTTTAATGGATAAGGTGTTTACCTTACAAACACAAGGTGCAGGGTTTGAGTCTCACAAGGGATAACTGGCTAGGCTTAAAATGGCTCACAGGGGCAGTTAGCTTAGTACTAAAACTATAAACCTATGTAACTTGAGTTTATCTAGAGAGGATTTTGTTATGTTTGGAGGTTGATTATTTTGACACTGACTAAAAAATGCACAATAAGGGTTGCTAATGCCTTTGCCTGTATCTAAAAGCCTAGAGGAGACAGGTGCAGACCATCTCTGGCAAAGCAGTGTGACCTGTTGAACATGTCTTCCCACACTGACAGATATTGGATCGTCTGACACCAGAAGCTAAGCCACTAATTAAAGTCAATCATCTTTTATCTGTATTGTGGCATCATCCTTGGAGAAGGTAGAATGCTGCTTAAGGCTAGGCTTATACCTGCCTGTGATATACAGTCTGAGGCCTCAGTCATGTCTCTTTATATAGTCCAGTGAAGTATGTCTCAAGTCATTCACTCCTACATAGACTGTGACGGAGTTACGTGATTATGTGGTTAAGTGACTTGAGTGCTTCAGTGACTTGACGAATCCTGGCAACTGATAGGCAGCTAACTGAACCTGTTCCTTATCCAGCCTGAAGAAGGGAACATCTGTATGTCTCACAGTGGAGTCCCCATAACCAATACATTAGATATTGTGATGTTACGCCTTATGGACTTACTTGTTGAGACACTGATGTGTGTGGTATTATATGTTGTGGTTGCTTTTTGCATTGTTATGTGTCTAAGTGGTTTCCATTTGGAAAGCCTCTGATCTTTTGGTTAGTTACTAGTGAGTACCTCTGCATATGTTGGTTTATGTGTCATGTTCTTATTTAGTGTGGCAAGTGTGTGTGTGTGTGTGTTGACAACTTGTTTGGCATTTGATTTGTCCTTATATGAGAGTCTCGCCTCTAATTTCATAGTATAACTACATCTGTCACATAAAGTATTTGTTTTCTTCAGAAGTAAGTGGTTGTCAGTATGTATGAGACAATTACTACATTGCCTCAGAATGCCCGTGTCTATCAGCCTTTGCCAGAGAGGCTAGGGGAAAATGCTCATCCATGATAGCAGGCTTTAATGTATGTTTTATTAGGGAAGGGAATTGGTTAATTTACAGGACTGTGTAGGCTAAGGATGATCAATAATGCAATGCTGCTCAGTGTGCAACTGAGTTGCTCCTAGAGCAGCAGAAAACATTGGAAGAGTTTCAATGACTGCTGTTTAGGGAAAAACTGAGTTTCTAGGCTTTTGCTGTGTACAGGGCATTGATAACCACCGCTACGCTAAGAGCACCACACAAACATGAGGCTTAAATAAGAGCAAAGACAAGTTTTAAGCTAACTACCAATCATGCAAGCACACAATAAGCCTTCCATGAGCAATCACCAACTGAGACAGGTTAGATCAGCATACTTCTGTCACAAGGGTGCAGAACAAAACACCTTCTTAATGTAGAATCACTGGTTTGGAGCCCATGTGTAACAAAAGACTACTCAAACTACCTGCAACAGCCCTACAACTATCAGATACATTGTACTGCAGTGCAATTAACTACATAATGCAGCAGCAGACAGTGCATTTTTTAAACTGCTAAAATATAGTCACAGTATATAGGAGAAGTGCACAAAAATACTTAGAGCCCATTTGAAAGCTTCCCTGCTCAGCTAGAGCAGGTAAACAGCTACTGCTACTAGATGAATAGTCCCAGTCCTCCTAATGTAAGAGCACAGTGAAGGACTGGCTGGAGTGAAATGCTACCACAAACAAACTTAAAAGATACAAAATGCTGCCACAAACAAATGTTAAGATATGGATACAGCAGGCTTACTTTCCTCACCCAGCAGGGAATCACCAGCAGTGCTTCAGTTTATGCAGGCTTGAAATCATTTTGGAAAAGACAAAGGCTCAGAACTTCACTGTGTATTTAAGTATTACCCAAGAGACAATTTAACCAATTAAAAAAAAAACATGTGAAATGTGCAGCCTAGATAATTTAAGTATCTATCTCCCACATTGAACAAAAACACCAGATCAAGCAGATTTCTTAAAATATAAAATGAAATGGAGCAGGTAAACCAGAAAGCAGTTCTATCAGCAAGTCACAGACAAAAAATATAGATTTACATTACTCACCCAGCAGTACATCACCAGTAGTGCTTTAGTGTATGCAGGCTTGAAATCTTTTTAGAAAAGACAAAGGCCCAGAACTTCACTGTGTATTTAAGTATCACCAAGAGACAATTTAACCAATGAAAAAATGTAACATGTGCAGCCTACATTAAGTGTCTATATCCCATATAGAGCAAAAACACTAGGCCAAGTAGATTTCTTAAAACAGAAAATAAAATGGATCAGGTAAACCAGAACGTGGCTCTATCAGCAAGTCACTTTCAAAAAAATATAGGTTTACTTTCCTCACCTAGCAGGGAATCACCAGCAGTGCTTTAGTTTATGCAGGCTTTAAATCTTTTTTTAGAAAAGACGAATGCCTAGAAGTTCACTATGTATTTAAGTATCACTCAGCTAATGTGTTTTGACAAGACTGCCCAAAACAAAATGAATGACATCGACACTAGTCATCCCACACAATTGCAATGATTTATGCATAGTGCTATGAGTTTGGACCTCAGATTTAATATTAATCCTTCTATGTTTATCTCTTGGTTATGTGGACCCCGTAATGTGATTTTTCAGTCGAGGGTTTGATTAGACATAGAGGGGGAGAAGTTATGAGGCATGATATTCTCACCCCTCCAGCTGAGTCACAATTCTTCCAGTATGACTTACACCATGTTAATAAATTGGTGCAAGGACTGTGGTCTCAAACTAAATGTAAAAAGTGTAGCATATTTCATTTTGGTAAACAAAAAGTTTTAATACCATATAGGAAATATACACCTCCAATCAAACATTCTAAGGGATCTGGGTACTCTTGTTGATAATTTCTTGTCATTTGACCATCATGTCTCCATAGTGGTTCAGAAAGCCTTTTATCTGGCTCATCTAATTTCCAAAGGCATCTCCACTAGATCCAAGGAAGTCTTAATTCTCCCTTACTCATACCTTTTCAGACCCGTTATTGAATATAATGCAACTTTTGGCAAATATTTATCTAAACATATCACACAAGACCTCAGAGATTCATAACTAAAAAGATCAGTGGCCTAAAACAAATCGTAGTTATTAGGATATACTGGCAGCACTTTATCTGTACGCAGTCTCTTACAGGCTCCTCCATGTAGATGCATGTACTGTACGCAGTCTCTTACAGGCTCCTCCATGTAGATGTATGTATAGACTTTCATGCCATGAAAGATCCAACCCTATTTGATCTCCTGTTCCTGTGCACAACTAATGGTGCATCAAATACTCAGTTAAAGTAACTTAATGTTCATCAGCAGATAAATAAGACATGATGGAGTGATAGATTCATATCTCAATGTATCTCTCACCACTGTAACAAATTTCTTCTACGTGTCAAGTACAGTAGCACCCTCGCCTCCTTCAAGGTAAACCAAAATAATTGAATGGGCAGCCTCAAATTCAATTCTTTCCCAGTTTATCTTGTCTGGCCCTCATTGAGGCTATAGGGAAATTTTAAACAGGGTTTTTTGACTAGACTTGAAATGGTCTGCAGACTGATTGCCCAGTACTAACCTATGAACCTATGAGACTCTCCTTGGAGGTAGACAGAGTTGCTTGCATTCTGGAGAATGGCCACTGTCCATCCTTCCTGGAGTGGTGGAGCTGCTTGGAGGGAACAACCCTTATGGAATTGAAAGGATGGCCTATGTGGTTAGCCCATGAAATGCCCCCCCCCCCACCCCCATACTTTGCCTAGTGAGTGACAGGGGATAGGGCATAATTATGAAAAAGCTGAATCACCCCTGATGGCTACTTAAATGATAATCTGTCTCAGCCTAATATCGTTACAAAAATGAGGAATGAATGAGCATTGGTGAGAAGGGGTCTTGACTGATGATTAGTGGGCAGCAGGAGGGAAAATTACAAAAAAGAAAAAAATTGTTCTTCTTAGCTTTGCTAATTGCCTTTATAAAAATAAATCTTTTAATGTGTACTTACCTTAATAAATAAAGTAAACGTATACAAAAATTCTCCATCAGTAACTGTATATGGTCATCTAAATTATGATGATCTTCTATTGTGAAAAATGAAAAAGTACTCCTCTTTCTGATTCCCTGCATGATTTTTAAAGAGCAGTGCTATGTTTTTTATGCCGAAATGCTGAGGGGTATACTAATTTACTTGAGTGATTTTGATACATGTAACCAGCCTTAATATATCCTTCTATACTCTTCTTTATCTGACACTGCTCACAATCAATAACATATTTTATTTAGTGTTTTTAACTGCCTGCATACTTTTAGCTAGTCTATGAAGAGAAGAGTTGTACATGGTATCCTACAATGGATTGTTTTCATGCAGTACTGATAAATGTACTAAAACATTTCACTTTAGCAGTGTACATATGAAGGACTGCTTTTAGTGTATATTAAAATTAGGCATTAACATGATTAGAAATCATGTCATCTAGCCAAGGTGATTTATACTAAATTGATTTATAATACTTTTTCTCAGTAGAAGTGATGCAACACTGTACTAATTTAACATGAAAGTTCTCAGACGTATAGGTTTTCTGTCATCAACGACTGAATTCCCCAAATGGAATATTTAATCAGTGAGCAACATTTTAGACAATTCTTACATATGACAGGGTTCTCCTAAGTCATTTCTGATATTTTTGTTATTATTATTATTGTGCGGGGGGGGGGGGCTTTTGGTTGAATATTCATTATTTTTATTGCTAGCCATTATTTTAGCAGCGATTCATCTGTAAATATTATCTGCAGAATTCCGTCGGCTGTTAAGACATATTCAGGGCAGAAGTAGAGTAAAGTGATATGATATGCCCTGAGTGTAGTTTTTAGTGAAACTGATATAACATTCCATGTACCTGATAATAAAGTGCTCAAGAAAGCAAACATCTCCAAGTAGTCATGCAGCTATCGGTGCCAGCAGAACATAAGATCTTTTAGGGTGCACGCTACTGCCAAACCATAGCCATGATGCATAGTTTGAGTTTAGAATTTCAGATTCAGAATTGCTGTGACCTCTTAGCTTCATACACCTGCAATCTGAGCCAACAGTTGATCCAACAAAGCCCTAACAAAGGCACTTAATGAAGAATAATAACAGATAACATTCATCCTGCACTTCCTTTGATTGGAGCATTTATTTCCTTTGTAGCCCATTACTAAAATATTTTTGTTTAACAAAGACATTTAATCCTGCAACCAACCTAATCCTTTAAATTCCAGACTGTGGTACGTCACTGTGCTACAGATATAGTATCACAATCTGTTGTCAAAGCAATCGCTATCTGTGCCAGGCACACTACCTTTACAGTATAACACAGTACGAGTCAAAAGTGCAAACTTCTAAATGAGCTTTAAACCAAGATCCCCCTCTGGCTGTATCTAGTGTCTCTCCATATGATATACAGCTACCCAGCCATACGTAATATAACAAAACATTATAGTTTGCATCAGTGTATTGGCCAATAACTTTTTGTCATTGAGCCATAATCAAGACTCCAGTATTCCAGTCAGCACAGAGACACAGAGAGAAAGAACTGGAACTGTACAGCTGGAAGTTCAGTATGGCTTGCAGTAATAATGTTTCTTTTTTTTTCAGATCTGATTTATTAGTACAGCAAATGCAAGTCTGTTCTTATGACAGCATGTCATCCTACCTATTCCTAACACCTGCAGCAATTCACATACGTTTCTCATCTCTGTCCTGTGCAGTCCATATAGTCTGTGCCCCACACCTATTTGTAACCTACTAAGATTCCAAGAATCCTTTCAGTAAATATTTCAAGGAATGGTTTTCATATCCAAATCTCATTAAGAACCCTTGTGCCAAACCTTTAAACATGTTTTTCTTAATAATAAAACTGCCTTAGTGCTTACTAATGTTGGCTGTTGATAAGAACAGGTTTTCAGATAGCTAAGGGATACACCGGTTTATAGGTTCATAGATGTTTAGGTGTTTACTAGGCTAATGATTAAGCCTAGCCATGCATCCCAAATATCTGACAAGTTCTGGTACCCTTGTTGAGTGTAAGCACAGGCTTAGGAGATGAAACCTTTGCAAGCAGGGGCCCAGGAGATGAACCATTTTCAGGATGCCTGTGTCCATTAGAGGCATAGGTGCCAAACCAGGGATGAATATTCTGTTACACTTCCAGTTTTCCAAGTTGCATTTGAATTGGGTTAGAGAGGAACTCTGCTTCACATGGATGGTTAGCCTGTTCCACAGAAGGGGTAGTCTTGGGATACATACCAGTCTCTCTAGCAGGTCCTTTTTGTATCACAAACAAGGTTTAAGACTTTAGAATGGGTAATTCTGGTGCTGCTTGTTTTGTGATGTGCAGGAGGTCCATCAGAGTGGGGTCTAACAATGCCCTGTATGTCAGGCATAGATCTCCCCTCAAAAGCCAGTAGGACACAGAATACAGGGACTGAGCCTTGAGGTAGTCTGCATAGGACATGCTACTTACATTCTGTATTCTTTTAGTGAGGAACCTCTGTGGACGTTCCAATTATTGGATGTGCCTGGTTAAGTACATACCAAAAGGGTCATTATACTCAATGATAGGTCTGATGAATGATGAATACAGTGGAATAATGACTTCCTTGGACCTAGATGCCATACATTTTTTTATAAGTTGCACAACATAGAATGATTTCCTCACTACTGCAGACATGTGATGGTCAAAGGCTAGATTAGTGTCTATGTGTGTCCAAAAGTCCCTGACTACTGGGTCAACTCTTAGGTGTGTGTTGTGAATGTGATAGTTAATATGGGTGGATAATTTCGTGAAGGATACTATTATGCATTTCTTGGCATTTAGTTTTAGTCCATGGCTCTGACAGCAGTTGTTTTTCTGTTAGCCCTAACTGGAGAAAATTTGTCTCAGTGGGGGACTCAACGACAACTCCTAATTTTTAATAATCTGCAAATTTAGTTAGTCAGAAGACATTGAAATTGGCCTTGACTACAGAGAAGTAAATGCCAAAAAGGAGCGGTCCCAGGACTAATCCCTGAGGGACTTTGCTTATGACTGGCCTCTTTGTAGAGGTGAACACCCCACTTTAACTTCCTGTTTCTTGTCTGTAAACCAGCTGGCTATCCTCTGGGTGACATAAGGTTTATACCTAGCTTTCTGAGTTTGTCAACAATGCCTGAGTTGACTGTTGTTTCAAATGCCTTGGCCAGGTCAAAGTAGGCAGTGTGAACTATTTTGCCCTCATCTATTGCTTTGGTGATCTTCTGAAAGAGGTCCACCAGGTTGAGTAGGCATGACGTGCCCTTGATGAAACAAAATTGGGTTGGGTACAGTGTCTGGAGGTTTCCTGTATCATTACTGATCATTTCCATCTGTAGTGTTTCTCCCCAGACCTCTGCTTTCCTGGTAAACAAATGTAAAACAAAATAAATAAAACATAAATAAAATTCTTTCCATGGCTTTACACATGAGACTAGTGATACTTATAGGTCTGTATTTCCAGGGTCTGTAGATGGTGCACCTTTGTGCAGAGGGATGGCTATTCTCCATTCATGAGGCACAAGGCCTGTTTGGAGGCTACAGTTAAATAGCAATTCCAGAGGGCCTGACAGGTCATACTTCATGCTATTTAGAAGGCATCCTGGGATACTGTCTGTACTCATTGATGCAGTGTTTTTGTCCCTGTTCCCTAGTGATACAGAGGGAGTTTTGTTTGATGGTATTTCAAGAAGGAAGGTTAGCGGGGAGAGAGAGAGAGAGAGAGAGAGGTAAAGCTGAAGCTGAATTTATTGCTCAGTAGGTTTGTTATATCTTCTTGCTTTGTATAAATGGCTCCATTTACAATGAGCTCTGCGCACAATTGTGTAATGCTTTTAAGGTTGCAGATGTGGCTAAAGAATTCCATGTGGTTGTCCTTGGCTTGGGAAGCCAAATTTACCTCAAATTTGGCTTTGGTAGACTTTGTCCTGTGAATTGTTTGTTTAATTTGATGAGAGTGTTTTTATCCTGCTGGATGCTGCACCTCCTAATTTTTGCCATAATTTTCTTTCTTCTGTTATACAGCCTATTGAAGTTGTGATTCCACCAGGGTGGCTCTTTTTTTGAGTGTACCTCTTCCTGGTGGGTATATCTGCCTCTATGCAGCTATTAACATGCATGTATAAGGCTTCTGTGAACAATTCTGTATAGGCAGCAGTGTTCTCAGGGTTTATGGGGGCTTTAAATGTTATCAGATTATAACTGAATAGTAGGAAGTTAGCTTTAGAGTAGTTCCAGAATATTCCAGGGTTATGAGAATAAATGAAGAAGGCTAAGGCTAGGACAAGCACAATTTGAATCTGAAAGGAGAAAACTTAGTATCTGCAGAAAGAAAGATAGAGTGGACAACCTTTTAAGGTATAGTGAGTCTGGAAACAATGAAATGGAATTCAAACTTACCATTACAGTAGATTTCTGATTGATCACTGTTGCAGTAACCTAAGCTATATGGGTTATATCCTACTAAGAATATGCCCAAACCACCAATGTTTCAAAGCTTAAGACCATATAAATGTCAGTTAGAGCACCAAAAACTTCAGAGCTTTACTGTCTGAAAAAAGGAGGCTACAGCACTGGGAGGAACAACTGATAGGAAACAACATCCAGTATAAATATATACATGAAGATATTTACATATGCACCCTGGCAGTATATACAAGAGCCAGAAAAGGCAGCTGGAGAGAGGAGATACCTACTACAAAAGTGATTAATTAGAGCATCTGCTGTTGTGGTAAGTTCACTAACACAATAGTATTATGTCCTACATTTACATCGCCATTGCAGTACCATACGCTATACAGGTAGATATACACTATACAGGCAGATGTATACTATATAGGTAGATATACGCTATACAGGTAGATTGCCACAGCATATCAACGCATAAGGATGAAGAAGGAATTCAAGCATCCAGGAGCCCCTGGTGAGTGCTCCAAGCAAAGTGTGTTCTGGACCTGTAAAAAGAATCAAGTTTGTAATGCTTTGGAAAAGCATGCAGAGAGAATCAATGCCCACCCTAGCATACTTGCAGAGTCCACTATTTTCCAAAAAACACAGATGAAATGAAAGCCCTGATAGAATGGGCCTTAATCCTGACTGGAATTGGCTTTTTATGGTGAGCATAGAAGAAAGAAACAGTGCCAGAGAACTGTCTTGATTGTCTGCTTTGATACTGAGTCTCCCTTTTTTTCAAGAGAGAAACAGTTGATCAGCTTTCCTGATGGATTTTGCTCTGTCCAAGTAGTATCCTGAGTTGCCTGTAAACATCCAGAGTACGTAATATTCTTTCTTCCTCATTTTTAGATTCTGGAAAGAACACAGGGAGATTAATAATTTGGCTTAAAGTAAACTCTGAAATCACTTTAGGCATGGAAGAAAGATAAGTTCTCAAAGAAACCCTGTCCTTATGGAAAATGAGAAAGGATTAGCTCCCCATAAGAGCTTGCAATGCAGATACTCTTCTTGCAGATGTGAGAGCAATGAGTGGTACAGTCTTCCATGCTAAGAACCTGAAGTCTGACTTATGAGGGGGTTCAAATGGAAGAAGTGTCAACTTTTCAAGCACAAAGATAACATTCCAAGGAGAAGCCACCTGTTCTTTTAGAATATAACTTACACAAATGATCTGGATCCAATGGTAACCAGGCCTTGAAAGGGTCCTGCCTCTTAGAGTGGCACCAGCTAGAAAGCCTTTTCCATTTACATATAAATGATTTTTCTAACTGCAGTTTTCTTGACTCCTCTAGTACCTGCTGTACATCTTCAGAAAAAAAAGATGCCTAAAAGTTATCAAAACATTGTCATCTAGGCAGTTACTTAGTGTTTTGAGCTAACAACCCATTTTGTGTAAGTTGAGTCTCTGTGGAAGCTTGTGGTAATTGCCCCCAACCAATTTCAGAAGAAGGGAGAGCTACTGTTGCCTTGGCCAAAAGGTAGTGACCACCATAATCATTGGAGAGTCCCACGGAATCTTTAGGAGGATCCTGTGAATCAACTGGAAAGGTGGAAATGCATTCAGGAACATTCTCATCCATAGGAATGAAAAAGCATCTATTTCCCAGGCTTGTTTGTAAGGAATTCTGGAACAGAATTTCTTCAATTGTCTGTTTTGAAAGGAAGCAAGCAGATCTACTTGAAGTATTCCCACAGCTAGATCAATTCCTAAAAGACTCCTGTGTGAAGTTTTGATTCATGAGGGTCTGTCCCAGTCCTGCCCAGCTTGGCTGTAACAGTGTTTTAGTCTTATAGAATGTGTGAAGCCTGAAGAGTCAAAATGACCTGAGTTGGTATCTTCAAGGCAATCATATCAGGTCTGCAAACTGGAGTAAGATCTGTTATCCCCTTGTCTGATTATGTATTGTATCACTGTGATATTTTCTGTGATAATTGGCAAAGGTCCGGGAGACCAGAGATGATTTAAGTCTCTGAAAGCATGGATTATTGCCAGCATCTCCTTTTTATTTATGTGCAACTGTCCTTGGAATTTTACAGATCTTGCACTTTCATCCATAGGTTCATAGGTTCATAGGTAGGTACTAGGCTATCGGCCCAAGGGCCTACGTAAGCCTAGCCAACAAGGTTCCCTGGCTTACGTCACCCAAGAAAGTTATTTTCCTGTGCCACTGTCGAGCAGAGACACAGAAGTGATCCCCAGGGTGTATTCCTTATTTCCCATCCACTCATCAAGATTTTTCTTGAAGAGTGCTAATGAAGAACTTTGCTTGACATAGATGGGTAGCCTGTTCCAGAAAATGGGAAGTCTCTGGGACAGGAATCTATCCCTCCAGCATGTCCTATTTATTGTGGTGACAAGGTTTAGGTCCCTAGAGCGTGTAGCTCGGAGGGATTGGGATTTCTTTAGGTGTAGCATGTCCAGCAGCTCTGGGTTTGACATAGCTTTATATGTTAGGCAGAGATCACCTCAGAGTAGGCGATATACTATGGAGTAAAGCTGGACTTTTTTGAGATGGTCAGTGTAGGGCATTTTTTTGAGGCCAGTAATCCTCTTTGTGAGGTACTTCTGTGGCCTTTCCAGCTGCTGCAGATGTCTTGTGAGGTACATTCCAGAAGGGGCATTGTACTCTATAATGGGTCTAGTGAGTATCGAGTAGAGGTGAACAATGACTTCTTTTTTCCGGGATGAGAACCCTTTTATGATGAGGTATGCCACGTAGAAGGACTTCCTGACTACTGTGGCGATGTGACTATCAAAGGAGAGACTACTGTCTACCTGGGTCCCAAGGTCTCTTATCAATGTTAAGTAGATTGCTGCCTATGTGGTAGTTCATGGGTACATCGTTTTTTACCAAAGGGGATGATGCTGCACTTTTTGGCATTGAGCTTGAGGCCATGGCTCTGATACCAGGCATCTGTCTCAGTGAGGCCCTTCTGTAGGATGTCCACATCATTTGGGGACTTGACTATGGTTCCTAGTTTGCAGTCATCTGTGAACTTCATTAGCCAGAAGCCTTCTGTGTTAGCCTGTACTTCAGAGAAGTAGATACCAAACAGGAGAGGTCCCAAGAAGGAACCCTGTGGTACTCCACTTGTCACTGCTTTGAGGTCAGATTTGGAGTCTGCAACTTTTACAGTGTGGGTTCTGTCAGTGAACCAGTTGGCAACCCATTTTGTGATGTAGGGATTTATACCTAGTTTAGTGAGTTTAGCTATAATTCCAGAATGGGGGATGGTGTTGAAAGCCTTGGTGAGGTCAAGATAGAATGTGTGAACCACCTTACCCTCATCTTCGGCTTTGGTGACTACCTCAAAGAAGTCGATCAGGTTCAGGATGCATGATCTGCCTTTCACAAACCCAAACTGGGTGGGATCCAGAGTTTGGAGGTTACCAATGTCTTTGTTTATGAGTTCCATGATGATACGTTCCATGGCCTTGCAGACCAGGCTCGTCAGGCTAATAGGTCAATAGTTCCCGGGATCAGTGGTGGCTCCCCCGTTGTGGAGTGGGATAACTGTTGCTGTGCACCATTCAGTGGGCACAAAGCCTGATGCAAGGCGATTATTGAACATGGTGCTTAAGTGAGGAGCCAGTTTGTTCTGAAGTTCGTGTAAATTGCAGCCTGGGACGTTGTCCGGTCCCATGGATGCTGTGTTTTTGGCTTTAGAGAGTGCAGCTTTTACCTGTGTAGTTGTGATTACAGGGACTCTGCATTCTTCCTGTATAGATATGGGCCCTTTAGGGTGTGTGTGGGTATAGTTAGCACTGAACCTATCTGCCAGGATGTTGGCAATATCAGTTGGTTTTGTAATTTTTGTGCCGTTGTGCTGATCTGGGTGTTGTCATTGAGATTCTTGACATAGCTATAGAATGCTTTATGGTTGTCCTTAGAATTAGTGGCAATTTTGTTTTCGTAGCTAGCTTTGGAGGATCTTATAAGCTTCTTACTGAGGTTGACCAGGGAGCTCCTCCACTCATGGGATTTTAGTCTCTTTTGCAACAGTTTCTTCCTTCTGTTGTACAGTTTGTTTATGGCATGGCACCACCAGATTGGCTTCCTTTTCTTGGAGGATAGCGTCTTGGTTCTGTTTGGATAGCACGATCCATGCACTCGTGTAAGTGCTTATAGAGTGCATTTGTGTAGGATTCAGCAGTTGTAACTGTATTGTCCATCTGCATGGGTGTCATGAAGTTCACCACTTCTGTCTTAAGAAGCATGAAGTTGGTTTTGGAGAAATATTTTACTGTGGTTTCCTTAATGGGGGGGTGGGGGCGGGATGTGGATATCAAGGGTAATTAGCTTATGGTCGGATTGGACCAATGAGGAGTTGACTTCAGGTGTGGAACACCGGTCACTCATGTTGGTAATGACTAGGTATAGGATATTGTTGCACCTGGTGGGGGTGTGGATAAGTTGATCTAGGGCATTGGAGTTTATGAATTCCAGAAAGCATTGAGCTAGGGAGTTGGTACATGAGTAGTTTTCCCAGTTAAAGGTGGGGTAGTTGAAGTCGCCCATTATTAGGGTATTTGGTTGAACCCTAATATTTTCCAGTACATTAAGAAAAGAGGAGTGGGAATCCTGGGGTATGGTGGGGGATCTGTAGCAAGCTACAATTTGGATTGCAGTTTTGCCCAGAGTTAGTTGCACTTGGATAACCTCAGATGCATTATGCTGAGCAACTAACCTGGAAGTGTGGATATCCTTAATGAATATGGACACACCTCCACCTTTGGTGTTTCGGTCCAGGTTACATGGCCAAAAAGTGTGGTATGAGTTATAGCCTGGTAGTGCAGGGGTGCTCTCTGGAGCCTTGAACCAGGTCTCAGTCACTGCACGGATATCGATGTTCTCCATTTTAAGGAGTGCCTCGAGTGAGTGCATTTTGAGATTTAGACTTCTAGCATTGAGTAGCATTATCCTCATTTTTTGCTTGCCTGTTCCTGTTACGGTGGTGAATTTGTTATTTGAACCTTGCCTAAAAAAGGCACTATAGGGGCAGCAAGAGCCTTAACCAGTATCTGGAATCCCAGGGTCGACAGGTACAGGCCATCTGTGGCAAATCATCGTGGTCTGTCGACCATGTCATCCCAAGCAGACAGATACTGGATCCCCTTAGAATGACACCAGAAGCTTAGCCAATTGTTGAAGTCAATCATTTTGTCCTTGTACTGCGCTATCAGTCTGGGTGTTGGCAGAATGCTACTCGGGGCTAGGGTCATACCTGCCTGGGCTACAAGATCGGAGCGCTCTTCCATGTCTCTTTTCATGTAGTCCAGGGAGGTACATCTCAGGTCATTCACACCAACATGGACAATGACAGAGTCATATTTGTACTTGTTGTGGAGTGACCTGAGTGCATGGGTTATGTGGCGAGGCAGCTGACAGTAACCTTCTCCTTGTTTAGCCTGGTGAGTGGGACATCAGTGTGCCTGACTATAGAGTCACTTATGACTAGTGTGTTGGGTGCGTTGTTTTGCCTTATTGGCTGTGGTTGAGTGGCACACTGAGTCTGTGGGCTATGTGTCATTTGGGTTGTGTTGAGGGATGGAGGTTGCTTGCGTTTCTGCTTTGGAGGTCTCTGTTGCTTAGACAGATTATTATAGGTTCATAGGTTCATAGGTTCATAGGTTCATAGGTAGATACTAGGCTATCTGCCCTAGGGCATTTATAAGCCTAGCCAGAGTGTATTTGGCTTCCGCCTCCCTATTAGATTAGCCTACTGTGTCTCTGTAAAGTAGGTCACAGAAGGTACCCTTTTAAAATTAGTTTACTGTGCCTCTGTCTAGCAGGGACACAGGAGAGATCCCAGGGGTGAATTTGCGATTTCCCATCCACGCGTCCATTGAGAGTCTCCGCAAATGTTTTTGTGTTACTATGTGTGGATTTTGGTGGTGTAGATTTAGTGAGACTATGTGATGAGTGTGGTGTGGTGCAAATGTTTACTTTCTCCTCATGACTGTCAAGTTCAGTCTTGGTTGGAGAGAGCTTTACCTCCAGTTTGGCTAGATAAGTGCATCTCTCACAGGTTGTAGTGTTGGGTGGTAGGAGGAGAGGGTTGTCTGTGTACATGAGGCAATTTCTACATTGCCTCAAGATGCCCAGATTCATCAGATAGACAGGAGAGAACACTGGGAGCTGACCCTTGGACATGCCTGAATAAAAAACTATTTGTCTCTAGAGAAGTGAGGAAAGTGAGTACAAGAGCTGTTTTTCTCTAATTAAGTGAGAAAAGTAAATACCAAAACTGTTTTCTTCTAGGTAATGAGGAAGGTTGAGTGCTGTAATAATTAATAGCTTATTTAGTGCTTACAAGTTCTGAACAAGTGCTGAGCATAAATAAGCAAATTCAAGTGCTAAAACTAAGAGTCTGTATCTGCACTAGACGAGTTACAGGACAGAAACAAGTGCAAATGCAGGCTTTCAAATCAGAAAGTTGAGAGAGATGGAAGAGATTGCCCAAACGGCCAATAACTACAATTTCTGGGCCAGAACCACTTCTTATGTGGTAGACAGGTTACGTATTGCTTACCACTCCCACTGATAAGCTAGAAGGCTTCCCTCCAACACAGAAAGACTTGGGGGGCTCAGAAGCTTACATACAGTCCTGGATACAGCAAATATGTATCTGGAACACTAGTTACAGAAAAGGTAGGAAACACGCTTACAGTTTTTTTTTTTGTTTGTACAGAAAAGTAGCAAAAACAGTAGTAAAAACAACTCACATGCAGTGCAAGCTAGCACATTTGAGTATGTAGCAATATTAGACCAAACACACTTTAAAAACTGAAATTAAATTAAAAAGACTAAAAGCAAGTGCAGAAAGAGTTTATTAGGTAGAATGTGTTAAAGAGATGGGACTGGGGGAGTGTCCCAGATCAAATCTACAGTGGGGTGGGCAACTTCAAAAGCCACCAAATTTAAACTACAAGCCAGAAATAGGGAGGGTGGGTGCAACAGTTTCAACAGAGAGCTAAGCAACAATTAACAAACTCTAAAACCAAAAAATATACTCAGCTCTGTATATTTGCAGATAGATTGGAAAGCAGTCTCTCAGAACAGGGAGACAATAGTTTCATCCCTTTTGAAACATCCCAAAAAGTCTGAACCATGCTTGGTGACAGACTGGGAGGGAGTCTGTAGGGAGAAGAGGAGACCTAAACCACCCACCAAAGTAACCTTCTGTTTACAAACTTCTGAAATGAAATCAGAAAAGATAGAAGGCATTGATGCTGAGTCCAGAATGATCTGAGGTACACTAGATCCTTCTCATATAAAGTCTGGTTAATGGATTTATGAGAATCGTAGAAAGCATGAAACTCACATCCTGAGAAACTCCCTAACTAAAGGCTGAATATTTCCTTGTACTACTGCACCTTGTCCAGTGGGAGAAAGGCTCTTCCTAGGGACGTGTTTAGATGACATCCAAGAAAAATCTAGCAAGTGAAAATGGATTACTGATGATCTCAGCAAGTTCATTTCAAACTCCAGACTAAGCAAGAGTTTTGTGGCCTATATCAGGGAATCATGACAACAGAAAAAATGTCTGCAAATATAAGACAATCATCCAAATGTGGAAAAGTGTGAATGCATTGAATCCTGAAGTGAGCAATCATTGGGGCCAGTCACTTTGTAAATACCCTTGGCAGAGTGGACATACCAAGGAATAAGACACAGAACTGATAATGTGAACCAGAGACAGAAACATATTAAAAAAGGAGAATTCTTGTCAAATTGGAATGCAGTGATAACAATGTTTATGTCCAGTGTTGCCATAAAACTGCTGGAGGGTATGAGACATAACAGGGTTTGAAGGGTTAACATTTTGAATTTTGAGATCTTTGCAATAGGATTGAGAAAGGAAAGGTCTAATACTGGTTTCCAAGTTTCCCCTTTATTTGGTACCCCAAAAAAGCCTTGAATAAAATGTTTGCCCATCTGGGCTAAGGGAATAAGATCTAGCATTCAATGAACCACCATTTGCACGAAAACAGAAGGAAACAAGGACATCTTTTTTTCAGGATGAGGTGGAATCTGAAGAAAAGGAAAGAGGGACTCCCGTTGACACTGTACCCTTGTTGGATAAGTCTCAGAGCCCAGATGTCTGAGACAATCTGATGCCATTGTGGAAGATGGAGACATAAACGGAGTGAGAGCTTTGAAGAATTGCCAGGGTGGGAGTAGGAAGGAGTAGAAGAGGCAAATAAGCATTCTTCCTTTTCAGATTGTCCTTGGTTCTGGGAAGCTACCCCTTTTTCATCTGAGCCTCTTTGCCACTGCTTTTTGAAATTTTGCTTGTTGGAACTTTTCTGAGACTTCTTACTCTGTTTTCTGGAATAGCTGCCTGAGGAGGAGGAAAGAAAGTTTTTACTGAGTTTAGAAAAGGAGGATTGAAAAATCTGTGTGAATCCTCCATCAATTCCTTTCTCTCATCAAGCTTTTTAAGAAACACAGGAGCAGAGTTCCCAAATGACACATCCTTGTCCAGGGGAGAATTCAAAATCTCAGCTTTAACTTTGTCTGGAAGATTTTAATAACAACCTAGAAAATGTTCTCATATGTGAGTCAGTAGCGGCAGGTCTGAAAAAGCATCAACGAGGAGTCCATTGAACATGTGGGAGAAACAGACAAATGTCAGTTTTTAAAACTAAATTGGAAACAGTCACACACCTTGTTGTGATATACTAATGGCAGAAGGACTGTAGACTTAAAGGCATAATAATGTGGCAAGACTGTTGCACTGGGTATTGTGCAAACATTATGGTACTGAAGTTGCTGAAAAGCACTGGAAACATGAGCCACAAAGCATCATAGAAAATGATGAAGTTTATATCACATGGGATCACCCATTACCGACAGTTCAAAAGATAGATGCTAGAAAATCAGATATAGTGATCCATGAAAAGAAAGACAAAAGTAGCATTGATCATAGACATCACCGCATTCAGTGACTACAGTGTGTTGCATACAAAGAGAGACACAAGGTCATAAAATATCAGGATCTGCAGGCAGAAACAAGAGCAATGTGGAAGAAAGATACCCAGACAGTTCCAATAGTAGTAGGAGCAACTGGTCTTATAAAAAAGAATCTACAATCAGATTTAGATATGTTACCAGTACATGTAACCCCCAGAAGGAGTCATTACTGGGTACATTGCATGTGCTGCGAAGAGCACTTTTGGCTGACATCAAAGATTGAAACAATACTAATTTCATGAACTTTAATTGTACTTTGACTTAGAAATGGGGTCTATTCCCATCATGGTATTAGAAAATAAAAAGATATAAACCATTATGGGAAGGGCTTATTCCCGTTTCCTGCTGTAACTCAATCTTATACACATAACTTCTTGTCATTTTCAGTGAAGTGTACATTCAGTCAACCAGGACACAGCTTAACACATTCAATGAGCTGCTAAGACAATCAATTGAATGCCTCCCACAGCAACACGGCCCTACACATCCAGCCAGTTTCTCGTGTATTCCCAGACAAACTACAAGATACAATGTGTTCATGGAGTCCTAAGTTTGTCCCGGGCCTCTTTGGATTGAACTGTGCCTGCAAGCAGTATCCTGCAGATACTCTCCATAGCTCCATACTACCTCATCTGGAACCTTCCATCTATGAGGAACAATGTCTGTACTCTGAGACGTTTAGTGTGCAAAAATCCTCGCATTGTCTGGGAGTTAAAATTCAGCAACCCACTGCAAGAACTTAATTTCTGTAACTTGTAACTATAGTTTCAGTGGTTCTGTCATTCTCTAGTTCAGCAAGCTCTGTTGACAAACACTGATAAAGCCCTGACTATTACTCAGGTACCATTCTCTCTGTGGTAGAATCACTGATGAAGGCTGTAATCATAAAGAGGTGCTTGTGTAAAAGGGTGGAAGGGTCAGAACTAGCTTACTGCATTATATGAAAGTGTGGCATGCATTGCATGGTCCAACTGCAAGCCAGCTTATTTACTTCTAATAAGCAAGCAAGGGGAATAAGGGATTTAGAGAAACAAAATAACACTGCTCCTTGTATGCTCGACCCTCACTTCTAGGGAATAAATGAGCCACATAGTACTCTTGCCTGGAAGGGAGGAAGTTATAAAAACAGAACAAAAGGAGCTCCAAAATAGATAAATAAATACATAAGTAAATAAGTAAATAAAAAAAGCAAACTGGAGAAGATGGGAATACAGAGTGACCAATAAACTGAGAACTTCATGATTCAGCTGTTGGTTCTCTAACACATTCTAGAACAATACCTGCTCAAATGCTGCTGCTGCTGCTGCACTCATTCGCTAGTCAATCTCCTCAGCTCATCTGGGCTCACTTGTGAGTAGGACAGCAAGATACTTAAATTCCTTCATCTGAAATAGCTGACCCCTGCAAGTGTAGAGAACAACCCACTATTTTATGGAAGAGAACTGTGACATCTGATTTGGAAGTTCTGAGTTTTTTCCAGTTGTTTCTTTTTCAGAAGTGAATTGCTCCAGGATAGAATTGACAGTCACTCAGATACAAGAGACCAGCACTGTCTGCATGCATCAAAAATGTAACTCTCATTTCCACAGACTACTTTCTCTCCAAACATTGGTTGGACCTATCCCTTTCCCTTAAAATCACAGTCATCAAAATCTAGTTCCTTGATGGGATTTAATCAAAGTACAGCACCCATCAAGGAAGGTCCTCAGTGTCAGATACAACAACTATATTCTTATTATATCACTCGAACTATGATAACACTGTCCTTGATGGCTGACAGTTACCTTCCCACCATCCCACTGTAGGCTTTCATCTCCTCCATCAACCGTGAGTCATCGAAGTTTCCTGTACACTGGTCAAGAATATAATTTTATATTACTTGTTAACAGTATGGGTATCAGATTATCATTATTTCTTGATCTGCAGGAAGGAACTTGCTATGGGCTTGAGATAAGCTGGAAGACTGACAGGCTTTACAGTTACATGCGCTTACATTGTCAGTTTTGAACATTACACTATGCATCAGCACCATTCCTGACCCCCCTCCAACAGCAGCAAAGATTTAAAATAAAAAAAGTAGCCAAATGATAATTGGTGAAAAAGATGAACAGAACAATAAAAACATCTATAAGAGCTTTCTTGTAAACCAGCAGATATAAGAACACATGCATTACTTTTATGTAAAATTAATATTAAATTGTCTGCTTTTTTTCTGAAATTCTGGCACAGATCATTAGTTGTACTGAAGGGATTCAGGCTAATGTTCATGCCTGGCACCTCAGAAACATAGGAAATGCAGAATTCCCTAAGAAAGATGTGTTTTCCTTGTGAAAAATGTGTGGCTAATGCCGTATGCAATAGTATGCTCAGTTACGGAGAAATTAACTTTGGAATGACAGAAGGAGATTTGAGGTAGTACAGAGAAATGCACCTACTCCATTTTGCTGGGGCTGTATCAAAAGTTCTAAGGGGATGGATAGACAGGTGGATATATCAGCACTCTTTAAATACCTCTTAGAGGGAACAATATCCTGCAAAGAAAAAAAAACTTTTTTAGAAGAAAAGATGCTCATTAACCTATAGTGTGGATTAAAGTTGAAAGGGGGTCATTTTAGGGGAGAAGTGAGGAAATTGGACGTTTTAGAAAGGGTAGTGAGCCATGAAATAACCCTCCAGTGGGTATATTGCAGTGGTAACCTTCAAGTATGCAAGATATCTGTATAAATAGACCTACAGTACTGGTTGAGTTAAAGAAATGCAGTAAATGAGGAAGTATCTTCAACTAGAATGTGGTAGGGAAAATTAGCATACTGGGCTGGTTAAATAGGCTTTTCCAGCTATCAGATTTCTTTCTTTTCAATTTTTTTTTATAGAAAAATAAGCATAGCAAAATGCTGTCACTTACAAAACAACTTTGGATACTCTGTCTGTATTACATACGATACATATTTATGAGTTAATTTAATTTTGTTAAAAACAGACCAAGGAGGCCCAACTGTTTTTCAAAGGTGACTTTTAAGGAGACCATGCTTAACTCACTTTTAAAATCATGTTATAAACCAGTGCAGACTGAGTGACTGAAACTCAAAC
Organism: Protopterus annectens; assembly: GCF_019279795.1. Classification (NCBI taxonomy): domain Eukaryota; kingdom Metazoa; phylum Chordata; order Ceratodontiformes; family Protopteridae; genus Protopterus; species Protopterus annectens. Next base: position 1,514,083,044 of record NC_056729.1, on the reverse strand, counting down.
CTACAAACTAACTCTCTGTGCTGTACTGTCAGACTTTATGACTAAAAGCTGTAGAAGGAAGCTTTGTATTTTTAACAGAAATTCCTCAAGGTTTTGATATGATTCAAAATGAAATTCTAACCTACGTTTTGACAAGGTTTATATCACCTGAAAATGCAGTTATAAGCCTGTTACTGGTAAAAAGTAAAAAAAAAAAAAATGATGCAAGAATAGAACACTGAAGAAAGTTTTGCGCATTAGCAGCAATATCACAAAAATATTGATAATAAAAATACAGCATTCTGTATTGGGTTCTGACTGCTCTAATCATCTGTGTGCAATTGTTAATAAAATGGAGGCTTCCTAGAAAAACTTGCATTTCATTCTCTCACTTTTACAGATTAATTATTGTTTTCCCAAAATAAATCCTTTGAATGCATCATATCTTGTTCCTGTAGAATCCATACTTAACTAGTTTCTACTGCGAGGCTTGTGCTGACTTTTTAATTGTGCTCTTTTTTTTTCTGCACAGGCAGCAAAAAGAAAAAATGTTTATTTCCCAGTGCTTTGGCTTCTCTCTCCTTTTCTTCCTCCTGTCCCGGAGCCTCAGTTGGGTCAGAGGCACACTGACGCTTTTGTCAGTGTGATTAATAGCGCCACGGATTGTCGTTAATTCACTAGCTAATGACTGCGACTTGGGCCGCTCTTGGAGTAATCGGGTGATGTATGTGGGGAGTGCACACCTCGTGGCAGAGGTGAAAATCATTTCGACAAGTCAAATATTGTCAAGGGGAACAAATGGCTCTCCCTGTTAATAAAAATTAATGAATTTTTTTCTCCTGGCCTGCTAAATGGAGCTATATTGTGGCTGAGCACAGGGACAAGCTTTATATAGAGTTAAGCACTTCATTTGATAGCTGAAAGACTCAACATCTTTATTTAGTTAGGGAAGGCAGTATTTCTTTTCCTGCTTGTGAAAGCATAACCTGAAAACATTGTGTACGCTGGCAAAAAAGTAGCCTTTGGCTGGTAGCCATTTTAGGAAGTGGTGAGTGATTTCTTGAAACAATGTGTAGTTGGCCCTGCTTGAGTTTACTGCTTCATTGTTAACATTTGTTAATACACTTGGACCTGACCAATCAGAGCTGTTGCAGTCTCTGCTCATGTTCTTGTCACTGCAGCTGCCAGCCTTGACTGATTATACAACTCATTACCCACTGCATGATGCAATTCTATTTTTTGTTGGGATTCTACGTAACATATTTAGTTTGCAGAATGTTGTCTGAGGAAATATAGTGACTGCAATATTGCAGTGAATATTGTAGAAAAAATTAAGCTCTTTCTCCATTTACCCTTGCCTCCCAGCTGTAAAAATGTGTTTGTTTACAAGTTCTCCAGCATTACATCCTCGTCACTTCCTCTCACTTTTTTCCTGCTATCCATTTCCTGTAATAGCTACTTAACTTTCTAATGCAAAAAGATTTGTTGTGAGATATTTTAGTATGGTCTTATCTACTTTCATTCAATTTCATCTTGTTTTAGATCATGTTTGAATGTTACACTGATACCTGTAAGTAGTAGATCACAGATAGAGGTTCTCCAGTTCGATTCTCGGAAGGGGTACCTTGTGTGTGGAGTTTGCATGTCCTTCCTCTGTTTGCATTGGTTTCAATCAGGTGCTCCTGTTTCCTCCTGCATTCCAAAGATATGTGGTAGATGGCTTTGACACTCTAAACTGACCTTAGGTGTGAGTGTGCATGTGAGTGTGTGGTATGGAAGTACAACTGCAGCAGGGCTAGCCACCTGGCAGTGTGAACCTTGGCTATAGATGATCGTTTCTGTTGAAGTGACTTCCTGACCCCATGTGCAAAAATGGGAAAAGGGGGTTGTGGATGGATGGTTCTCCCTCTGGCTCAGAGAGATTTATCAGATTAACAAACATGAAATAAATATGTTAACTAGCTATGTTGAACTGATACCATTTGCTTTTATATCTGCAACATTCTGGTTAAGCATTTATATCTGTTAACTGAACTTTGTCTTTGCTCTTCCGGGTGTAGATGCATTTTGTTTGACTTCAGACAAAAAATGTCCTTGGTCTCATTATTTTGTGCAGGATTTGTCCAGTGTTTCCAGCCATTCACTGAAATTCCTCCATGCTATGATTTCAAAAAGAAGTGGTTTCCAAAACTGAACTCAGTGCCCCAAGAATGAAGCCTCAAGAATTTTCAACACAGCGATATTACCACACCGCATTGTGTTATCTGCCAGCAGTTCTTAACGTTTTCATTTTTCTGTCAACACTCTCTTATTCTTAGCAGTGTCTGGTCATCTTGACGTCATCAGAGAGCAGTGATCTAAAATTCCATTTCATAGTGGATGACATCACAGTTTCTATTATACAATTATTGATGGAGTCTATGGACCGTAGATATATGGTTCTGGCACCCCTCCCAGCAGTTACTCATAGCCACAACCTCTTCTTCTAGCCTATCTATGGTGTCACCTTTAATTAAATATGACACACAAACTTCTACATCACATACTTTCAAATGGTTACATCACACAGCACGTGCGCACACCAAACTTCTCAACTGTACAGATTTTCAAAGAATGTCCAGATTTTTGTCTCACATTTTTGATCTGTTTCTCATAAAATTGTGGATGTTCATCGTGTTACACTGCTGCAGTCATTACACTTGGGTTATCCTGCCGTCAGGCGGTCCCACAGTCGGCCAGAGTTCCAAAGTCTAGGTCCGGCGTCGGTTGCTGTCGCTTCTTCCCTGACATCAGTGCGCCAGGGGTATATAAGATGTAGCCGATGCCATTTTCTTCAGTCTTTCTTCCCCCGCAGTGCCTGAAGCAGAAGCAGTTCGCCAGTGCCGGTCGGCCGACTCCTGAGATTTTTTAAATCGAATTTCAGATCCGAAGTCTTCAATAAAGCTAAGTACCCCGTTGGGGAAACTTTTTTCTTGCCTCAGACCGATGTCAGAAAAGTTAATAATTGCATTTCTTGTGGGAAGCAAATACCTCATAAGGACTTCCACTCTTACTGTATTCCATGCCTAGGCCCTGATCACGACGTCACTAGTTGTCGGTTTTGTGCTAGATTTAACAAACGCACTATAAAAAGACGTTTTGATTTTGCTTTGCACTACTTTGGCTGAAGGTTCAATTATACTATGCCGTTGGATCAACCGACGACCTCAATACTGAAAAAAACGCAAAGACAAGGATAAAGACAGGCATCCGAGGTTCAAAACCAATGACAAAACCTCTTCTAGGCCAGTCGCCAGTTTGTCTGTGCTCAGTGAGGCGCTTTCACAGCCCCTGACACCCGCTACCTCAGAGCCACAGGCCGCTTCCGACTCCCACGTGGAGACAATTAGGCCTCTGGAAACTCAAGGTATTGGACCTACGGAAACTATTCCCTCAGATGGGTCCAGAGCCGCTGAGTAGGCATCGGCTTCTGAGGGTGTTTTCAGACCTACACAACTTGCCATTAAAACAATAGCCAAGACAAAAGTACCATTAAAGACAAAGAAACAAGTACAGCATTCTCCTGGACAGTTCTCCATGCCTAAGAAACAGATGCTTAAAATGGCCGAAGACCTCATTACTCTAATCAGGGGTTCCCATCCCCCTCCTGAGAAAAGGCCTAGGCAGGATACAGACTATGACTCCTCTGATCAGGTTTCCATTTCCTCTGATTCCTCTTCAGACCAGGGATACTCTCTACCCCCCTATGGGGACCCTGATGCTGAAGAATCTATCCCTTCAGCCTCTCCTCCTGAGGATTATTCTTTTGGGGAAACTTTACATACCATGAGGGAGCATTTCTATTGGGAAAGTCAGGATTACTCAGAATCCAAGAAAAGGCTCAGGGATTTCCTTTTATTGCCTCAGCACAGGCCCCTGGCTATTCTGCCTGTGCTAGATATTGTGGATGATGTGTTCTCTGAATCCAGCTTATCTCCTGATTCTTTGCTCCCTGCTCCAGCCAAGCCAGATAGGTATTATAGAGTCCCTGACTCTCACAAGTTTCTTTACAAAAACCCTTCTGCTGATCCAGAAACTATTTCCCAGGGTCCAAAAGGGGTTAAGGCTTCCATTGCAAAAAATCCAGTACCCTCTGACAGAGATTCCAGAGCTTTGGAAAGATGGGGGAAGAAAGTATACACTTCTGCAACTTTAGCAGTAAGAGCTATAAATTGCCAGTTTCACATGCTTAAGTACCAACAATATTTAATGGCTCAGTTAAAACAGAAAATGCTTGCAATCTCAGAAACTCCTGATTGTAAAGAAATGCAGGATTTATTGCATGCAGTTGAACAGGTGGGAAAACATACTCTGAAATGTGGTTTTGATTCTTTAGAGGCCTCTTGTAGAGCCGCAGTTCAGGTTCTGTGATTCGAAGACATGCTTGGTTAAAAGAACAGAGTTTACCTGATCATGTTAAGGCAAAATTATTGGATGCTCCTTTACAACATGATACCTTGTTTGGTGTTAAGGCAGAAGAGGTGTTAAAGAAAATGGAGGATAAAGCTAAATCTATGCAAACAGTCAAGGATTTCTTACAGGTACAGCCACCTCGGTTTAGCAGAAATTGGCCAACAAAGAATTGGTCCTTTCCAGTTTCAGACAGGCCACAGAGAGGCAGATACAGACGCCCAAGAGGCAGATCTCTACCCCAAGGCTCAAACAGACAATGACAGTGGGGCACCTCAACCCCAAAAGGAGGTGAGGACAAGTCTCAACCTTACAGGAAACAGTCACAATGACTTTCCCTTTCGTACGCCAAGCACGTCCCTTTTGGAAGCCCCCTTAGGGGGGAAAACTAGCACTTTTTTCACAAAACTGGCAAACAATCACCCAAGATAAATGGGTTCTGAATATTGTGTCTCAAGGTTACAGCTTCCACTTTCATACTTTACCAAGGCTAAAAGGAATGCCAGACCTGCAACAAAATCAATGGGCAGAGGCACAAAAACAAATTTCAGCCCTCATGGATATGAGAGCTATTCAAAAAGTACCACAACAGGAACAAGGGCAAGGATTTTACTCAAGACTCTTCCTGGTCCCCAGAAAAGACAAGGCCTGGAGGCCCATACTAGACCTTTCAATTCTGAATACTTACCTGGATATTCCAAAATTCAAAATGTTGACATTACAGCAACTTCTACCCATGCTGGGCAAGAAGGCTTGGCTTGTTACTCTGGACCTCAAAGAGGCATACCTGCATGTCCCTATCAGACAAAATTGCAGAAGATACCTCAGATTCAAAGCTAGTACAATTCACTACCAATTCTCTGCACTGCCCTTTGGCTTATCTACTGCGCCCAGGGTCTTCACAAAGTGCCTGGCACCAGTAATTGCATTTTGCAGACAAAAAGGAATTCAAATATATCCATACCTGGACGACTGCCTCATTCAAGCAGAGATAAAGGATATTCTTCTACAGCATCTGACATTTGTAAAAAGGTTGCTAATTTCTCTAGGGTACACAGTAAACTAAAATAATTCAAAACTAGTGCCATCACAACAGATTATATTCCTGGGTGCCAGCTTAAATACAACAGCCCAGATGGCTTACCTCACACCAGACAAACAAGTTCAACTAACTCAATATTTTCAATTACTAGCAAAAAAGTCCCATCTCCCTGCAAGAAAAATTCTGCAGGCCCTGGGATTCATGGCATCCTGCATACTACTAATACCATATGCCAGACTGCATATGAGGAAATTACAATGGTACCTAAAAAGTGTTTGGACTCAACACTCTCACAGTTTAGAAGCAGTAATACCAATGATTCCCTGCCTACAACAGGAGTTTTGATGGTAGGCACAGGCATGTCACCTAAACAAGGGTCATCCTTTTACCCAACCCACAGCCAGGCAAACTCTAACAACAGATGCTTCGGATTACGCCTGAGGAGCACACATGGCAGGAAAATGCATTCAGGGCAAGTGGACCACAGATCAGATGCATCTTCACATCAATCAAAAAGAGATGTTAGCTGTTCAAAATGCCCTAACAGCTTTCAAGGACCTTCTGCATCCAGGACAATTATTACTAGAGACAGACAACACCACAGTAATGTGGTACATAAACAAGCAAGGGGGCACTCATTCTTATTCCCTATGCAGGCAAGCCATGACCTTGTGGAACACAGCTCAAATGTTTCATGTTCACCTGCAAGCACAATTCCTGCCAGGAAAGAAAAATACTCTGGCAGACGATCTAAGCAGAAATATCATGGACCCTCACGAATGGAAATTGAATCCACAAATCTTCAGCATGGTAACACAAAAATGGGGATGCCCAGAAATAGATCTTTTTGCCTCCCCACTGAATTGCCAACTACAAAAATTCTGCAGAAGGACTTATCATAAAAACAGGCATGGAAAGTGGATGCTCTTTTGTCCAGCTGGAAAAACCTAAAAGTTTATGCCTTCCCGCCACTGCCTCTCCTTTCAAAGGTACTCCTAAAAGCCAGACAAGAAAAACCACAGATGATCCTGATTGCTGCAGACTGGTCATGCCAGCACTGGTACCCTATCTTAAAGAAGTTAGCTCAAGGCCCACCATGGATTTTGCCTCAAATTCCGCACCTTCTGACTCAACAAAACAATCAGATCCTGCACAGTCAGCTCAAAACCCTAAACCTGGCTGCATGGCAGATTCATTAGTCAAACAGGCAACACCTCTCTCTAAAGCTGTTATGGATGTCATTTTGGAGGCCAGGAGGCCTAGCACCAGGAAAGCTTACTCAGAAAAATGTAAGAGATTCTGCGCCTGGAACCAGGCTCAAAGCCTTGACCCTCTTGTTCCAAACATTCCTCAGATTTTACAATACTTAACTGAGATGCTGGACAGAGGCCTATCCTTCTCATCAATTAAGATCCACGCCTCTGCCATTTCAGCACATTACAACATGGATCCTCCTTTATTCTCTCATCCCTTGCTAAAGCAGTACCTCAGAGGCTAAAAACATAAGACCACCCCGGAGAGCACCAACACCAACTTGGGACCTCAATTTTGTTTTGGAAAAACTGACCCTACCACCTTTTGAGCCAGCCAATACAGCCAATACAGCCGATCTACAATTTTTATCATGGAAAACAGCTCTGCTCCTGGCAGTAACTTCAGCACGAAGAGTCTCAGAGCTACAGGCATTAATGGCAGTGGAACCTTTTATAATTTTTCATCAGGATAGGGTTTCTTTAAGGACAAACCCTACCTTTATGCCAAAGGTGATATCCAGTGTGGCTCTTAACCAAACCATCCATTTGCCAACTTTTTATCCAAACCCCCAGAATAAAGGGGGGAAACTTCTGCATTCTTTGGACATACACAGGCAGCTATGCTTGTACTTGGACAAAACAAAAGCTTTCAGGAAAACTGAGCAACTGTTTGTAGCATATGCTGCAGGATCACAGGGCAAGGCTATCTCAAAGCAGACTATATCCAAATGGATAGGACACTGTATTCATTACTGCTACACACAGCATGGAAAATCAGTCCCAAATAACATTAGGCCACATTCCACTAGGGCAACAGCCACTTCAACAGCCTTTCAAAGAGGAGTACCTACCAAGGAAATTTTGGAGGCTGCAACTTGGAGTTCAGTGCACACCTTTACCAAACATTACCTCTTGCCTCTTTACTCTAAATCCAGAGCAGGATTTGCCACTGCAGTTCTGCAGGGCTTCATAGCCAATCCTAACTCTTTATAGACCAGCCATCCAACCTTAGCTTTGGGATTCTACCCAAGTGTAATGACTGCAGCAGTGTAACACGATGAACATAGTACAGTTTTGTACCTACCATAAATGTAGATGTTTGAGTGTTCACACTGCTGCAGTCCAGGTTACCCTCCCTCCATCCCCTGTGAACTTGCTGGACTTATCTATACCTTTCTATCCTATACAACCTTTGTGGTGTATTTGCTTGTAACTGAAGGTATTGTTTTTATTTTATATGTATATTTTTTATTAGCAATGTGTATTGCCTACCTACTTGGGGGCACCTGACATCTGGGGCAAGAAAAACTGAAGAAAATGGCGTTGGATGCATCTTATATACCCCTGGTGCACTGACGTCAGAGAAGAAGCGACAGCAACCGACGCCGGACCAAGACTTTGGAACTCTGGCCGACTGCGGGACTGCCTCACGGCAGGATAACCCAAGTGTAATGACTGCAGCAGTGTGAACACTCGAACATCTACATTTATGGTAGGTACAAAACTGTACTTTTTCTGGCAGATTGTTGGTAAATCATTGAGGGTTGAAGTCAGAAAATAATGGCAGACATTTGAGTTTCAAGTTTCATACCCTTCAGAAAATTTATGCTAATGCAAAATCTGTTATTCTAGCAATTTTCTAAGTTTGTAAGAGCAATATTTAAAAAGTATCTGTGTTTTTAGGCCTTTGTTTCCCCTTTTTATGGCTTTGTCCAAATGTTTTGTTCTGAAAGGTTGAGAGGTATGGTGCACACACAGACACACACACATACACACACACACACACACACACACACACACACACACACACACACACAATGTATGGACTTTCTTTAAGATATTTCTTGCAGTTTTGCGGTGAGGTGAGAGGACAAATGTATGATCACATGATCTCATGTACTAATAGCCAGCGCATGCCATTTTCTTTCTGTCTGTCTCTCTCTCACCGTCTGTATCTGGTCCCAATCAGTGAGCACACTAGATGCCTGTAACCCCGTTTTCAAAGAATATAACCATGCGGGGATCAAGCCCTTAGACCAGATAAAAACAGGTCTCTTCCTCAGCTGTTTCCTTTTTCCTTTCCTTAGCTACCCTCTGAATGCAGAAAGCTATCACTTAGTCCAGGTCTCTGCTGTTAGAGAAGACAGCAATCAATAAGCACTGGGATGTTGACTTTCATATCTGTTCATGTTGTCTGACTCACAACTTCATTATCTGTCCTGCAGAAAAGCAAAACTGCTATTACAGTATCAAAGCTTTCTTAAAACCCAGTCTTCCCCTCTAAGCCTTAATCCCCCTAGCTTTTCTCATATTTCATTAATGGACTTCAAAAGGTTTTGCCCAATATTTTCCCATGTGTGCCGTTTCCTTCTTTAATCTCTGAATTCCTCTTTCCATCACCATCTGTCTCAGTACACTATCTTGCTCTGCTTTTGCTGCTTTTACACTTGTCCTTCAGTGCTCCACATTAAAACCTGTAGATTATACTGTAAAAGCTCCCTATAGGTGTACGAGTGGAAAAGAGTAATGGATCCATTGCTTCAGGATTCCAGAGAGCTCAAACGAAAACAGAGAATGCCATTGCAGTTATAGCAATTACATTAACTCAGAACATATACACCTAAGCAATGTTTTTTTTTCAAAATGTTTACCAAACAGAGCTAGTCTTTGACTTTTTAATGAATGCATAGTATTAAGCATAGGTTCATATGTTCATAGGTTTTCTAACCATGTACAAAACGAACAAAATAACAAAACTCAATAGTCATCTTCCCATTGCAGAGATGAGCGCCAGTCCATGTCGGGTATATTGTGGCCATTTCTTCTGGAAGTGCAGAGAAGGAGGCATAAGTTGGAAGTGGGCATCCTAGGGATCAGTACCAAACCAGTAAAGGCAATGGAGGGGTCAGACCGTTATATAAAACTGTTTAAATAAGAGAAGAGAAAGGCAGGGGGAAATGAGGTGAACATAATGGCTACAACAGAATTTAAGATGCTGAAAGAAGAAAATCACAGAGATGTCTGATGGAAAAGGCATTACTCATATGAGTATAATACAGTGCTACCTCATAACTCAATTTATTGTTCATTGGACACTCTGTTGTGAGACACACTGATGACTCCCTCACCATGCTGAGCAAGGAGACAGTCATGGTTAGTTTCCTGTCAAGGGCAACAATCTGCCAGATCACACATGCCTTCATGATATTGAACTGTACATACCAGTATGACTCTGTCATTGTCCATGTGGGTGTTAATGACCTGAGGTATACCTCCCTCAACTATATTAAGAGATACATGATAGAGCTTGCAGATTATGTGTTCCAGGTGGGTATGAGCCTAGCATTGAGCAGCATTCTACCTTCTAAAAGGGTGATACCACAATTCTTCTTAGTCTTTCGGCTTTTCCTGGTTAGGGGTTGCCACAGAGGAGCTCCAGTCCACTAAAGATTGGCAGCGGATTTTTATGGCGCCAAGTTGCCAGCCTGATGCCCAAACTTCAAAGAAGGCACACCCATTCACACATGCACCTACCTGCATGTCTTTCAAACGTCACTTGACTGTGGGGAGGACATGCAGACTCCACACAGAACCCTCTCCAGCTGAGAACTGAACAGGAAAACCTATTGCTGAGTCAACAACACTAACCGCTGCACCACTGCAGCTACCAAAAGGGTGATACCACAATATAAACAGAAAATGATTGACTTTAATGATTGGATAAGTTGCTGGTGCCATTCTAAGGTGGTCTGATATTTGTTAGCTTGGGAGGACATGATCAGCAGACCTTGCTGCTTTGCCAGGAATGGTTTGCACCTGTCTCCATTAGTTATTAGCCAAAAGACTATCCACCCCTATAGTGCCTTTTTTAGGCAATGCCAGTCTAATACATTTTCCAACATAGTAAATTCTATCCAACAGAAAGTAAAGGTGTTAATGTTCACACCCTGGAAGCACTCTTCACCCTAGAGGGTGTTGACATCTGTGCAGTCACTGAGATAAAGTTTAAAGCCATGGAAGGCACCTCGGCAGTACAAGGCTATAATGTTAATGTCTTCCACAGATTTAGACCAGCAACTGCACAAGTAAGGACAAGGTGGAGGTCTATCAATCTACATAAAAAGTAAGTACACTTCAAACCTGGTCAAACAACATAACATGCCTGAACTACTCCATACCCAACTAACCTTAGGTAAAGTCCAACACCATAGTCTTGCTAGCTATAGGTCCCCATCTTGACCAAGGATAACCACACTACATACTTGAATATACTGGAGTCACTCACAAATAAGTCCAACAACATATTCTTGGGTGATTTCAACTATCCCACCATAAACTGGAATACATATGCAACCACTAGCATGCAAGCTCAAATATTCCTGGATTTTGTAAGTACAAACAACTTGAAACAGCTCATCTGCTCTTCTACTGGGGGTGCAAATATCTTGGATCTGATACTCACAAATATGAGAGAACATTGCACCCTTCCACCTTGTGTAATGTCCTCATTGGTCAGCTCGGAGGTAACCCTTGAAATCAATATAAAGGTTAAACTCCCAGCATACCCCAGAACCTTTAAGAACTTTTCCAAGACTAACTACCTCCTATTAAGTGATGCCATAGATAAATTCCAAGACCCCAAACTCAGAGAACACAGTAGCCTGTTGGAAAGTGTTTATAGAAATCCTATACAAACATGTAAATAAATGCATAGAAACAGCAGTACCAAACTGAAATAAACAAAATCCAAAGGCAAGCCCGCTTGGTGGATCCCCAGTATAAATACATTGTACTGTCCAAAAATAGGCTATGCCCAAAAGGCAAAAAGCTCCCTGAGCAGTCTCAACAAGCAACTCAGGGGACTAATGAATTCCACCAAAGCTAACTTTGAGGTAAAAATAGCCTCATAACCATAAGACATTGTTCAGTTATGTATGTAACCCTAAAGGGAACCCTCAACAGTGTGGTGAACAGAACTTCCAATACTGAAATGGGGGATATAGCAAATTTGCTGGCTGATAAATTCAGCTCCAGTTTCACCCCCTATTACCCCTATTTACCCACCAAGAAATGCCCTCTACCATTTCTCCCCTACTATTACTAAAGAATAGGTCCTCACTGCACCCTCCACAGCTAAAATCACTGCATCAATGGGTCCTGATAGTATCCCAGGGTGCCTCCTAAATAGCTTGAAATATGACCTGTCAGGCCAGCTAGATTTCCTGTTCTGCTGCAACCTCTAGGCAGGCTTCATTCTTAGGGAATAGTCTACACAAAGGTGGACTATCAATAGAACCAGGGAACAACAGATCCAAGAGTGTGAGTAGTCTTATATGCAATGCTATGGAAATAATTATCATGGGCATGAAAAACAAAGACATAGGAAATCTTCAAACACTTGTCCCATCCCTGTTCATTTTTCTTAAGAGCAGGTCATTTCTACTAAACTTGGTGGACTTCTTCAAATAGGTCACCAGAGCTATGTACAAGAGTAAAATGGTACATACTGCTTATCTTGACCTGACAAAGGCATTTGACACAATGCATCACTCAGGTAATATAGACAAACTCACAAATTTTAGCCATAAATCCATATGTCATCCAATGGATAGCCAAATGGCTCACAGATAGGAAACATGAGGTTAGAGTGGGGGAATTCATCTAAACCAAGAGGCCTGTTACTAGTGATGTCTCCAGGGGACTCGGTACTAGGACCTCTCCTCAAGGCAAATGTAGAGAGCCTTTGGCTGGCCATATTTGCTGATGACTGCAAGCTGTGCGCAATCACAAATTCATCAAAGATGTAGATCTCCTCCTGGAGGGTCTCACACAGGTAAATAACTGATGCCAAAAACATAGCATAAAACTCAATGCAAAAAAAAGATAATTATACTTTGGGAAGACAGCCACCTCCTGCAAACTGCAACATCTATAACACTATCCCAACAGTATACTCAGTGGTAAGGGAATTGGGAACATAGGATGACAGTAACCTGAACTTTGATTGCCACGTGTCCATTGTAGTGAGAAAATCCTTCTATGTGGTGCAACTTAACTTATAAGTAAGGTCATGGCATCCAGATCTATGGAGAGCATAGTCTCACTATTTTCAGCCCTCATTAGACCAATAATTGAGTACAATGTACCCTTCAGCATGTACCTGGCCAGGCATTTGCAAACAGCTGGAGTGGCCCCAGAGGTTCCTCACTAAAAGAATACAGGATATAAATAATATGTCCTATGTGGGCCACCTCAAAGCCTTCTCCCTGTACTCGGTCACCTATAGACTACTGAGGGGTGATCTATGCCTAACCTACTAGGCATACTCCAATCCAGCCATGATGGATCTGCTACATGTTCACAAAACAAACGGCATTAGAACTACCTCATCTAAGGATCTAAACCTCATCTGTGGCATAAACAAAACATGTTGGAGGGACAGGTATGGGTCTCAGAGATTAACCCGTTTTTGGAACAGGTTTCCCATTTATGTGAAATAGAGCTCTTCACTAAGCTTATTCAAATAAAGTTTGGACCGATGGATGGGAAATCACAAATTCACCTGTGGCTTTTCACCTGTGGCCCTTATGAACAGGCATATACCAAAGTCCCTTATGGATTTGTAGATTCCCTAAGGCACAGGTATATACCAAAGCCATTCTAGCCCATGGACATTCATAATTAGGAAAATTGGGGCATGAAATGCTAGTTATAAAAAGGCCCTTGAGCCATTAGCCAAGTAACCTCCAATGATCTTATAATCCTATAAACAAAGTGTCAGAGTAGTTAAAAGCATTGTGAGATATAATAGTGAAGAACATTGTGTATTTTTATATTTAGCGTGTATTGAAGATCATTATTACACAGGAAAATCAATCATGTTTTTACTACTTGCTTACTTTTGCTACACATCTGTTGTAATTTGTCAGATAAAAGAGAAGGATGGTTCAGGGCAATGGGACCACTAAAACATTGAATCAGATTTGATAGGCTTTCTCCTGTCATCCTCATCATATGTGACAGATGCATATTTAATATTAGACTGTTTTATTCACACCCTTTTTTCTGTGATTTATAATGGATAAAGCCCTATGCCCCCTTTCCTTCTAATCTCTGCAGAACTGCAGACAATCTTACCTGTACAGGTCTACCTCCTTCCATTAACAAAGTCTGCTATGAGCGAAGAAAGCATAATATAACTCAGTGTGATCTAGTAATAAAATCTGAGAATAAGGTAGTAACAGGTTCCAACCACTATCCTATCCAGTACATTATTTTATATGAGTATTAAAAAAGTCACCATCTGTGTGTGTGTGTGTGTGTGTGTGTGTGTGTGTGTGTGTGTGTGCGCGCTCGCGCACACACACACACACACACACAAACACACAGATATAATAAATGTGCACGCGCTATCATACTCGGATACACACACATATAGATATGTGCTCACAGACGCACACGTCCACACACACTCACCCATACTCATATAAGCATGCACTCATATACACACACACACGCACATAGAAGTGTGCTTGTGCACTCATAAACACACACACACACACACACACACACACACACACACACACACACACACACACACACATATGCACACACACACACACATATGCACACACACACACACATACACACATGCTCGCGCACGCACACACATGCGCACACACTCTTACACACACACACACACACACACATACACACACACACACACACACACACACACACACACACACACACACACACACACAAACACACACCTGGAATTGTGTTGTGTTTCTAATAGGTATTCAGCCATGTTTTCAGCAGAAGTCTGAATAGCATTCCTGTAACTCATAAAATGTTATTGCTTCCATTTTGAAAAGGCCATTTGTAACTTACCCAAGTTAGAGTAGATTATTTTTGGCTAGTTCTGAAATTTTGGACTTCTGATCTAATACTTCTGAAACAGACTGGCACAGTTTTGCAGCTGTAACAACTGCTTCTTGCTTTTTCAGTTTTGTTTCTGGCAGGGATGTCTTCAGTGTAGTGTCTGCATGTCCTCCACATATCCATATGCATTTTGCTGCACATTCCAATGACATAGCACAGGTGAATTGGTGATTCTTCATATTGCTTGTATTTGTGCATGCCACATATGAGTGAGTGAGTGTGCTTTGTAATAAAATGTCATTGTATCTTGGATCAATCCCTCTGCCTTGTGGCTACTGAGTGTCAGGAGGGGCTCTTGCTGAATTTCATAAATTAGATCTCGCTGAATAGAATGGATGAGTAAATGAATGCTTGCTGAATTTCCTAAGAATCCAACTAAAGGTGTCATTTAGATGTTCTTTACATATGTAGTTTAATGTTTAGAGAATAATGTTTTCCATTCTGTAGCTTAAAAGCAATTTCAGATTACAAGCTACTTCTGAATACACAGTTGTAACCAAATAGGTAAACATAATGCAGAATCATATCTGAACATAAACTGGCCTCTCCTCTCATCTGGGCAGAATATAGGAGATAATAGTCAAACTGCTGTTGTCAGCAGCGTGGTCATCTTTGTTGTGACAGCTGTATGGCAGTAGTGACCTGGTGAATGAAGCCAGGTATGTCATGTGATACAGCAGCTCTGATAGGTTCATAGATAGATTAGTACTAGGCTAACTGCCCTTGTGGGCCATTTCACACCTAGCCAATTACCCCATGTGAGAATCAAGCCTTGCACCCTGTATCTGTAAGGTAAACACCTTAACCATTATGTCATCTTCCTAACAATCTGTCTATTATTATATTTAGCATATGTTGGTGATCATTGTTACACAGGAAAATTGATCAAGTGTTTACTACTTACTTACTTACTTCTGCTGCAGCAAATGTTGTAATTTGAATGATAAATTTTGTTTTGTTTTCTTAAGCTGTCTTACTTGAATAAGACTATAAAAGTAAACCAGTAAACAGCATTGGTTTGTAAACTGAATTCACTGTGTATGAACTGTTGCTATTTCGTAGACACTGAACAATATCAGGGTGGTTTATTATTAATAACAGTTTCAGTCAAATCACAAAAAATAACTTTTCACACAAAATGATTACATTATCAGTCTCTTTTGCCTCATTCTACAGTAAAAAGATTTTGTCTCAAGAAACAGAAGCATAAATTAACACACATGATGAAGAACATGCAGGTATCAGATACTTTAACTGAAAGAGCAAAGTTATTTTAGTTTTACATAAACAGATCATTTAAGCATTTAATAACATGTTTTGTAACACCAAAGATAAGCTAAATTCAATAGACCGATTGTGTGTAATGGGCTAACATAACCACAGATATCAATCCTGACATTGAAGATAAAAGCCCAACTGTGAATTTGCTGGGGCAGGGTAAATGTGAAATACATATAACGTAGTCTTGGTATGCAAACACTAATTACATACCATGATAAAATAAGCATTCATAGTAGTAGCAACAAATAAAATGAATTCAAATGTGCATCTAGTTTGTTATGTATGACACAGCAATGGGAATTGCATAACTTTCAAAGCAGGATTTGTGGTGTTCTATAAAGTCGTGTGCTGTCCCAGTAGATCACAAGTACATGTTCAAGAAATTGCCTTTTAATGTTACAATAATGTTTGAGTTATTGTTAATAGACTCTGATATGAGTACTAGCCAGAGAAGCTTTGTTACAACATCAGAGAAAAAAGGGAACACGGATCAGCTGTGACTTGACTGTAAGAATGGGTTTGTGCAATTTCATTCAAACAGGCAAGGAGGGAGGCTGAGGTATAAAGAGTCAAACTACAGATTCCCGAGGTTTAAAACGGAAGTTAAACCTTCATCTCAGATTGCCAGCTTAGTTTCTGCTTAGTATAAAAAACGTTGGTTGTGTTTTACTAGAAAAACACAGAGATTAGAGCCATTCCATGGAATCCGTTTCCTTGCTCCAGGGCAAGTGGAAGTGGTGTATTAAGCAAGGAGTAGAGGAAAGATGGGGAAAAAAACTAAATCATATTTTGCTGAAACAAAGAGGCTTTTTACCAGGAACAAGCCTTGATAAAATTTACAGGGGCATCACAGGTCATTTCACAAGCCATGCCTTAGGCTGCATTTAAAAAGCAACGAACTGCAGCAATAGAGCTGAAACATAAATACTAGTTTCCCTTGAGCAGTTTACATAAATAATTAATATTTAGGGAAATGTTTTGATTTAAAATTCTTTATGGCAGCAGTAGAAGACCTAAAAATAAGCTACTGATTGAACCAGCTCTTACAGTTCTGATACTGATTCACCTTATAAAGAATTCCTTTTTCTAAGCTCTTCTGGCATGAATGAGTCTGTGTTCTGTATAATTCTAAACTAAATTAAAATAATGCCAACAGGATAGCTAGTCAATGTCAAAAGTTAAAGCATGTTATCCTTATTTTGCGACGGTATGTATGTGTGTTTTTAATTTATTTGTTTCATATTTGTGTTTGGTCTTCCATGTCTTCCATTATTTTATGTAGCTGAAGCACAATTGACATCAATAGCTTGACAATACTAACACTAATCATGCCAACTATGTAGCCATTGTTAGTATTTTAGGGCAAACTAGAATTGTTCAAGTCCAGATTAAGCCTTTATAGGCAACATCTAGCTGAATGAATCAAGAAAGACTTGGAGAAGAGACTTGTAATTTAGTAAGAAATAGCTACCCTCTGTTACAAATGCTGGTCTGAAAAGACTTGACAATTGCAACATGTACAACTGGCTAACTGTTTGCATTTTATCAGCAGAAGTCGATAATACATATCTGTTTTCTAAATTGCTAATCCCAACTTGTCACTGCCAGTAGTGATAAATACGCTTTTCACAGTTCTTCAACTTCACCGGGAGACAAAAAAAAAAAAAGTTATTGGCAAAAGAAGGAAGGAACTAAAAAGGTGTAAAAGGGAACTGGTGGTGGTACTTATCAGGTTCCTTAAAGTATTTATCATGGAAGAGATGCAGAAAAGCAGGTCCCCTTCAAACGATGGACTCATCAAAAAGTCAAACTTCATATGGTCAAGACCATTTGATCAGCTTTCCAAAATGGTGAAACTTTTGTATGGAGATCGCAGTACAGTTAAGATTGGGGATTTTACCCTTTTCCCCACTATAGAGCAATCTCAGAGTTGGTATATATAATTTGCAGGGGGTGTGGGGGTACAGCCCCCCACATAGGGATTACATAGGGCTTGTCTCCCCTTTAAAAACATAGAGTTTTTTTTTTCTGTCAATCAACTTTTTGGAAAGTTGATCATGTGATCTAGACCATATGAAGTTCAACTTTCTATTGAGTCGATCTTCTGAAGTAGATCATATAAGAGCATATCATTGCGAGAAGTAAGAGGAGGAAGCATAAACAGACTGGCAACTCAGATGGGAAGAGGTCAGCAGAGAAATGAGGGGCTAAAATAAGAGAAAGCACAAGACCACGTAGCAACCACTAGTTGTTCTACAAATCTTTGTAATGATACTGGAAGAACCAATGGAAAACTCTAGAATATGTTCCTAAAAATTAAAGAGCTCCCAAGAGGAAGGCAACAATAAATTCTTTCTCAAAGAAGAAAGGATAAAAACAGGGCCTGAGAAACTGTGGACAAGTTAGCTTTATGTCCACACCTGGTAAGATTACAGAGAAGATCTTTAGGGGCCAGTGGTTTTCCTGAAAGCTAAAATATTACAATGCAGTCAAGAGTTATGCCAAATAAATTAAGACAGTTTCATAAATGTTTGACTTTGGGGGTATTTAATATGAAGCATGTAAACCTAAGAATTACATTTGATAAGATCCCATTTAAAAGGCTAGTAGGAAAACAAGACAGGATACAAGAAGTACTAAAACTATTGGTGATAATGATAAAAATGGAAGAGAAGACAGCGAGCAAAGTGTAATAATTCAAGAACTACAACTTTTGGCAGCAGCAGAGAGAACCGGTGTCTCTCAGGGACCAGTGCTGGTGCCAGGTTTTATTTTATGCTACAGATATTTAAACAAGGCAAGAGAACAAAATAAACTTGCTCAGTGATGATACAAAAATAGGGCAGGCAGTAGCACATGGTAGTGAATGTTTATGAAAAAGATTTCCGGTGTCAACAAACTAAGTAGAAATAGGGAAGCTACAATTTTGTGCCAAGAAGTGCAGAGTGATAAACATTGCTGGGGTATTAAAAGATGAAGCATGTTGCATGAGGAGTACAAGAAGACAATGTAGACAAAAAACAAAACCAGAAATACCCCGTGGTAACAGACTTCTTTTTAATTTCAGATATATTCATTAACATGGACTCAACAACAATTATCCACACCAGTTTTTTTAGGACCATTCTAAAATCACATTGAACATCTACTGGGACAAAAAAATATAAATAGAGAATAGAGGGCATAACTGGTCAACTGGTCACTAAACTCCAATTTGCTCACCAAAATAGAAGTGATAAAAGAAGTAGAACAAATACTAAAAACATCTTTTGCTAATACTCTCAACTCTCAGGTACCAATGGACATAGAACAGGCCACGACCAAAGCACAAATTACAAGAGTATTTATCAAAAAAGCAGCATATTATAAAAAATACAACTAAAAGAGGAACAGACACTAAAAGGGAAAATAGAGCATCTTGAAAAAGAACTATTAAGTAACCCTAAGAAACAGACAGAGGAAGAACTCTTAAAAATGCAAAGAGAACTTTATATGCAAGAATTTAGAAACCTATCATTCTACGAAGCTAGGATGCTAGCCACCTATGCAGAAGAAGCACAAATCCCATCTAGAGCTCTAGCCAGAATTATCTCCCAACATAAAACTGCATCCAATATATCAGAAAGAAACCACAAGGACAAAAACTACAAAAAAAAATGAGGACATTGTCAAAATATTTGAACAAATATACTCTCAGATATATGGAGAACAAACATTACAAACATCAAAGGAAGATAGAACTCTTTTCCTTCAAAAACTGAACTTCCCCAAACTAGATTTAGACCAACAAAAAAATCTAACTGAACCCATATCTATCAATGAGATAATCACAACAATCAAACACTTAAAAACGCACAAGCTCCGGGACCAGATGGCCTCACCTCAGAATTCTATAAAGCATTTACCCCCTTGATAGCTAAACTACTACATTATATGTTGAACTACATAATAAACATTAAATTAAATGACATCCACTTCAATGCCTCTAAAACCATCTTTATATTAAAAGAACATGCTGACCCCAAAAACCCTGATAGCTATAGACCCATCTCCCTCTTAAGCCTGGATACAAAAATACTTACCTCAGTACTTGCGAATAGATTGAAAAACCTGATAGAGAAAATCATTTCTCCAGAACAATCTGGATTTACACCACATAGAAAGACTAATGACAACACACTAACATTAGATGCACTAATTTCTTATGCAAACCGGAACAATACTAACATCTATACAATGGTAGTAGATGCTCACAAGGCATTTGATAGGGTCAACATAGAATTCTTACTCCAAACATTACCGTACTTTGACATACCTAATAACTTCATACAGATCATCCAAACTCTCTATAGTAATCCCTATACATCCCTATATATTAATAAAACATGGTCAAATAGAATTCTGATAAACAATGGAACAAGGCAAGGATGCCCGTTATCACCCTTTCTCTTTAACCTATACTTAGAACCACTATTCTTATACATTAAACAAAATGCATACCATAACCCCCATCAGTACACAACTTCAAAATATATCTCACTGCTTCTGCAGATGATCTGAACATATACTGCATCACACCAAATTCAGATATAAACAAAATAATAACTGCAATTGAACAATTCTCGACCATGTCTAACTATAAATGAAATCTTAATAAAACCAATATTTTCCCCTTAAAAACACCCAAACTTATTCCATTAATACCACTTCTGGAAACAATAAAAATAAAAGAAGAAACTAAATATTTGGGAATTACCTTTTACCAGAATAAACAAGATTTCTGCCAATATAATGTAATCCTCAAATGGCAAAACATAATGCAAGACTGTAAAAGGTGGAACAATCTAAAACTACCATTCAAGGCGGAAGTATCAATAATAAAAATGAATATTTTACCTAGACTAACGTACATTTTCATGACATCACAGGTAATAATACGTAATAAACTCTTTAACCAAATATACACCTTTCTGGCAAAGTTTATATGGGAACCTAAGAAAACCAGAATTTCCTATCCAAAATTAACACTGCCTAAGAACAAAAGAGGGCTGAATCTACCAGATTTTAAAACCTATTACTCTATCATTAACAGCAACAGAATACTAAGAATAGCTGAACACGATCCGACAAAGAAAAACTGGTTTCCTCCTTGGTGACAATATACTATAGATATATTAAAGCACTAGGTATCAATCCTAAAGCACTCCCATTCCTGTGTCAAAAAGACATACAAACTTACAACATTCTAGATCACTTAAAACACTCTATCAACATAACACAAAAACTGTTTCAATCTTTAAACCTTGGACAAGCCATAACAATACTACAACCTCTCCATAAAAACCCAAACCTAAAAATAAATAACAAAATGCTAGACTTAGACAAAACAATCCAAGATATCTCCCCATATCTTAATTGCACAATACAGGAAATTAGGACTAACTTAAATATTTCCAAATCTTACATAATAATACTAAGACAAATCAAAGAACTGTGTTCCAGTCACCTCCAAATCACTACTATATCCAATAGTGACATAGAAACTTGCAACTTGCTTTGGAAAAATATTCAATCAACAAGGAAAACTATTACTAATTCATATAAAATGATAAGCAAGATTAAATTCCAGAAGGAGCTTCTTTTTTCCAACTACTAGAGAAAACTAAAACCCTCCATAGATGACCAACAAATAACACAAATGATTAGCTTAACACTGAAGATCATACCACTTAAAAAAATTAGTTTACACGCAGCTAATGATCAGAAATAACACTTATTTCACACCTGCAATCCTCCACAAATTCAATACGTCAAGGTCACCACTATGCCCACACTGCAAGGACCAGACAGTCGACCTACTGCATGTATTTTGGAGTTGCAAATGCGTGTACAAATTATGGAATTCTCTCAAAGTACAGTTACAAAAGATGGGCTACCAAACTTCAACATTAACATGGGAATTTGCCTTATTACACATTCTTGAAACTAATATCCCCAAAAAACAAGCAAATACACTCTTAATAATTTTTCTACTAATGAAACTATATATAGCTCTCAAATGGCTAGATCAGTTGAATATATCTTGGGAGGGTTTTAAACAAATAGCCATAAAACATCTCTTAGCTCACAAAATAGTAATGGATAAAAAGAAACCAAAAAATGAAGTCCAGAGAAATCTGGGAACAAACCTTTAATATAATATTAGCACAGTCAACCACATAGCAACTTAAAAATACACCTTAATGGAACCTAGAAACACATACAGGATTTGGCAGACTAATCATAGTTTGGGTATTAAGATTGTATGTGTTGTTTTGTATAACAATTGAGCTAATGGTGAAAGCATCTGTGTAAATAGTGTAAATAATTGTGTTGTATGAGCTACACCTTATAGTATTAACACTAATGTATAACATACTCCAATGGTCATATTGTAAAGACCAAATAGTTTTTTGTTTGTGTCATATATAATTGTAAAAGAAAAAGAAAAATTATTGAAAAGAAAAAGAAATATCCAGTGGTTACTTTCATCCTAGAGATTAATAGGTTCATAGGTTCATAGGTTTATACTAGGCTATCTGCCCTAAGGCATTTATAAGCCTAGCCCAAATTATTGTGGCTTACGCCACCCCTTATATGAAAAAATACTGTGTCCATTAGTTTGTTGTGCCTCTGTCCAGCAGTGACCCAGAGATGATTCCCGGGGTAAACCTACGATCTCCCATCCACAGGTCTAGATTTCTCTTGAACAGAGTCAGCGAGGTGCTCTGCCTCACATGGACCGGGATTTTATTCCACAGCATAGGGAGTCTCTGAGTGATAAATCTATCCCTCCAGCACATCCTATTTATATCCGTGCTAAGGTTTAAGTCGCTTGCTCTAGTGGTTTTGGTGGATTTGGATTTTTTGAGGTGGAGCATGTCCATTAATTCGGGTTGGACATGGCCTTGTATGTCAGGCACATGTCACCTCTGAGCAGACGGTATGCGACTGAATAGAGCTGGAGTTTCTTCAATCTGGCAGCATATGACAGATTTTGGAGTCCCTTTATCCTTTTGGTGAGGAACTTTTGGGGTCTCTCCAATTGCTGCAGATGTCGGGTGAGATACATCCCGAATGGGGCATTGTACTCGATCATTGGTCTGATAAGTGAAGAGTACAGGGGAACAATGACCTCACTAGATCTGGATGTGAATCCCTTCATGATCAGGTGGGCAATGTAGAAGGTCTTTCTAACCACTTTAGCAATGTGAGTGTCAAAAGAAAGGCCACTGTCAACCTGGGTCCCCAGGTCCCTGATAACCTCTTCTGTGCTTAGTGGATTGCCACCTATATGGTAGCTTGGGGTTACCTTGTTTTTCCCGAAGGGTATGACTATACATTTTTGGCGTTTAACTTCAGGCCATGGCTCTGGCACCAGCTATCTGTTTCCGTGAGTCCCTTCTGAAGGATATCAGTGTCCGATGCACTTTCCACTATGGCCCAGTTTGCAGTCATCTGCAAACTTTGTCAGCCAAAGTCCTCCCATGTTGGCCTGTACTTCTGAGAAGTAGATGCCAAACAATAGGGGCCAAGGACCGAGCCCTGTGGGACACCACTTGTGACCGGCTTGGAGTCTGACACAGCGCCAGCAACTCTAACCCTGTGGGTTCTGTCCTTAAGCCAGTTTGCAACCCATCTTGTGACATATGGGTTTACATTTAAGCTGGTAAGTTTTTCTACAATACCCGAGTGGGGTATTGTGTCGAAAGCCTTTGCAAGGTCAAGGTAGGCTGTATGGACTGCCTTTCGCTCATCAATGGCCTTGGTGACTATTTCGAAGTCGACCAAGTTCAAAAGGCATGATCTTCCCTTGACAAAGCCAAACTGGGTCGGGTCCAATGTCTGCAAGTCCCCTATATCTTTGTTTATGAGCTCCATTATGATCCTCTCCATAGCTTTGCAGACTAGACATGTTAAGCTTATGGGGCGGTAATTACCAGGGTCCGTAGAGGCGCCACCTTTGTGGAGTGGGACCACAGTTGCCGTACGCCACTCCTTGGGCACGTATCCTGTGGTAAGGCTGAGATTAAACAGCTGCCTTATGTGCGGGTTTAATTCCTCATTTAGCTCGTGTAGCACACAGCCGGGGACACCATCCGGTCCCATTGATGCTGTGTTTTTAGCTTTAGAGAGAGCAGCTTTCACCTGCGCATTTGAGATGTCCGGGAGGCTACACTCGGCTGGGATAGTTATCTCTCCTTTAGGGGAGAGGGGTGAAGTTTGCACTGAACCTGTCTGCCAGTATGTTGGCAATGTCTGTGGGTTCAGTGATTTTTGTATCATTTTGGACTAATTCTGAGCATATCTGTGAGTTTCCACCCAGGTTCCTAACATAGCTGAAAAAGGCCTTATGATTGTCCTTTGAATCCATGGCAATTTTTCTCTCAAAATTGGCCTTAGTTGATTTTATGAGTGCTCGTATTTTTTACTAATAATGATCAGGGGTGACTTCCTTTTATGGATTTTGTTCTATCATGTAATAGCTTTCTCCTCTTATTGTAAAGTTTGTTAATGGCTGGGGTCCACCAGACTGGACGTTTGCCCTTTGTGGAAAGAGTCTTGGTTTTATTTGGGATTGCCTGATCCATGCAGTCCTGGAGGTGTTCATAGAAGGCATTTGTAAGGGCTTCCGCAGCTTGGGTTGTGGTTTCCTCTGACTCAGGGGCCTTGAAGGATACCACACCAGTCTTGAGTAGTGTGAAGTTTGCTTTAGAGAAGTTCTTCACTATGGTCTTTTTTGTTTGGGGTGGGGGCGGGATGTGGATTTCCAGTGAGATTAGTTTATGATCAGATCTCACCAATGAGGGATATACTTCTGGTGTGGAGCATTTTGTCCCCATGTTTGTGACAATGAGATCTAGTATATTTTCTCCTCTCGTGGGAACAGTGACTAGCTGTTCCATGGCATTTGAATTTATGAACTCCAGGAACCGTTGGGCTAGAAAGTTAGGGCTTGAGTAATGTTCCCAGTCTATATTCAGGTAGTTGAAGTCACCCAATATGATGGTGTTTGGAGATACATTTATACCCTCCAGTGTCTTCAGGAAGGCTGTGTGGGGTTCCTGAGTTTGAGAGGGTGGCCTGTAGCATGCTACAATTTGTAGAGCAGTTTTGCCTATTGTTAGTTGCACCTGGATGGTTTCCGAAGCTTCATGCGTTGCCACCAACCTGGAGGTGTGAGTATCCTTTATGAATATGGATACACCCCCTCCTTTTGTGGAGTGGTCCGGGTTTTGGGGCCGGAACGCATGATATGAGGTAAAACCTAATAGTGCCGGGGTGCTCTCAGGAGCCTTGAACCAGGTTTCAGTTACAGCACAGACATCGATGTCTAATAATCATGAACAGTTGGTAAAGTGATTGAAAAGGCAAAACAGATGTTTGGGTGGTTAGCAATGGAGTTGGCTTCATGGAGGCATGGGTTATTCTGCTGCTCTGCATGACATTTGTGAGTACTTATTTGGGTATGAATCTGGAAACTATACTGATAAAAAGAGATTGTATTAATGAAAAGGTTGCAGACAAAAGCAAATAGCAATTTAAAAATCTAAGAGGAACAAGACAGTAAGAAAAGACTGGCAAATCTAGACATACACATACTTAAATAGAGAAAAGGAAGGGCACACAATATGACAAAGGGCATGGCAAAGGGGCGAGCAGAAATGAATAGAAAGAATGGGTGAGGAGTCACATGGCAGATGAAGAAAAATAGTTTTATCGCAGAAGAAGAACCATTTTATTTCCAGGAAAGCATGTTGGGACTTTGAAATACATTACCAGAGTAGGTGGTTATACATTACCAAACTAGGTGGTAGACTACAAAATAATGGATGGTTTCTACAGAATATAGAACCTATTACAGACATAGAAAGGAATGGGGCAGGTACATAACATCCTGTAAGAATAAATGAACAGCTTCAGTGGGTGTGAGGGTCTTATCTGTTGTTTATGTCCAAAATCAACAGTATACCAGATGGGTTATCAAAAGATTTTCTGCATCTGTTGATTTCATAACTCACATATGCATGACACTTGGTTACACAGACTTAATCCTGGGAAGCTGCATTCCTAGGAAATATCAGCAGAAGCACTCCAAGAAGATTAGTAAAGCAGAAGTTAAAGAAATCAAAGTCGAAGTTATGGAGTACCTGCAAAGTGAAGGATTTAATGACTACATCACAGCATGATGGAGTGAGTGCCCAGAACAAGGAAAAGCAAGAATATCAGGAGACATGTGAAGAAGAAATATGGACATGGGAAAGGAAAGGAGATTTAATATGGTGTAATATGTATGCAAAGGAGAAAGCAAAACTAACCAATGCAAAAAGAGCAGCACCAAAGATATTTGAAGAGAAATACAGGCAAAGAAATCCAGATATGGAAAACTTTACAATACAAAAAATGAGAAGACTAAGAGGAAAAGTAGAAAAAGAGATTAGTAATGGAGAAGTCAAAGAAATAGAAATTGATTTTATGGAGCAGCTGCAAAGAGAAGGATTCAGTGTAGACAATCAAATGCAGAAAGCACCACAACAGGATAGAGTAATGGATATCCAAATTAAGGGGAAACCAGTGGAACAGGAAGCAATTGGTCAGGTGCTATATCAAGATAATTTGGAGCCTTCCACAGGAAACCAGTATAAACGTTCACTTGAAGCTAAAGAGCAAGGAAAGGAACAGAAAACTTTGGAAACTCTGATGCAGTCAAGGTTGAGGAGTGATAGGACAGTGAGTTTCCATATGACAGAGCAACAGATGACACAGGATGAAATTGAAGAGAATGTGCTACAGGAAGATGCTATAGAACTTTCTATAGAATGCTCGCAGGAAATGGAAAACAAAGGATGTGCCCTCAGTTTGAAAGAAAATGAGCTAAGAGAAGAGTTGCTTGATTTAATGGACATGGATAGATATATTAGGATCAATGAGGGAACTCAACTGCAGAAGGTCAATAAAACCCCAAAAGTAAGAAGTCTGATAAAACGAATGAATTCAGTAATTAGGACTGTCCATAGAGATCCATGTGATATAAAAGAAGTAAACAGGATATACTATTGTGCTGCTAAATTAATAACTGATAAAGTTCTACCACAAGATCACTGGGTAGTGAGGGAAAAGAAGAGGAGAAATTGACTAACATCATGGAAATATTGAATAGAGAAAACTATAAAGCAGCTTAGACAAGAAGTGTCACTGTTAGAAGATTATAGAAGAGGGAATAGATAAACAAAAATTCTAAGAAAGATAGATGTGATAAAAGCAATACACAATATTAAAACAGACCAGGACCTATCATGCACTATCGCAAATAACAAACTAAAAATTTCAGTACAGGCAGAAAAACTTAGAAGATACACATATAAATATAAGGGAAATATACAAAATAAGCAATTTATTGATGACCCAAAAAGTTTTATAGAGAATTGGGAAATAAGGTAAAAGGAATTGAAAGACGGCCAAAAAAAAGAAGAAGTAAATACATTTTGGAGAAATATCTATGAAGATCCTGTGGAACATAAAAAGATGCTAAATGGATAGAAGAAGTAAAAGAAAGTATAAGAAGTTTAAAGGTGCAGGATATGAAATCAGATGAAATAACAGCCAGAGAGATTGAAACAAAAGTTAAGAAAAGCCTCTAACTGGAAAACCCCAGGCCCAGATGCAGTACCTAACTTTTGGTTAAAAGTATTAACATCTTTGCACGAGGATTTAGCCATGAGTAAAAACTATTTATATGCACACCCCGAACAGACACCACACTTGCTAGCAACAGGCAAAACAATGCTCTTACTTAAGAGTGAACCTGCAAGCTACCCTAAAAATTATAGATCAATAAAGATGTATAAACTATACATAAGAATTGAAACCGACAGAGTTTATAGTCATTTAGAAGAAAACTCAATTATGACAGTAGAACAAAAGGGAAATAAAAGAAAGTCATATGGAACAAAGGATCATTTGTTATTAAATAGTTATAGTGGAGAACTGTAAAAAAGGGGAAGAATCTAAGCATGGCATGGATTGACTACAAAAAAGTATTTGATAGTATCCCACGTTCATGGATAAAAGAGTGCTTAAAAATGATTGACTACATAACAGTAACCATGAAACAATGGCAGACCACTTTGCGATTAAGCCGTGATAAAGGACAGATTATTATCCCAGGGATAAAAATTCAAAGGGGGATATTCCAGGGTGACTCTCTGT
The DNA here is from genome assembly GCF_019279795.1 of Protopterus annectens. NCBI lineage: Eukaryota > Metazoa > Chordata > Ceratodontiformes > Protopteridae > Protopterus > Protopterus annectens. The sequence goes on along the minus strand of NC_056729.1, from coordinate 1,514,054,847 downwards.
CACCGTTGATATTCTGCCTTGCCATTAATCCATTAAGCTGTTTACTTAACAGCTTAGGCCATGGCTACAATTTGGCTCCTAGAAAACAACAAAGTCTAATGACTTCTCATCTTCTCTTTGATTATGATTTAAAACTGTATAGCTCATCAGATGAACGAACTGAAAGCACAGCTGCAGATTGTCAAAAACTTTTTCAGATGATTTTAGAATGTCATTTGGTTTTGATAAATGTGAAAAAGCAACCTTTAAAGCAGGAAAACTGCAGCACCAGAAAAACATCAGTTTGGGACAAGAATGCGATATAAAAGAACTTGAGCAAGAGGGAGTGTATAAATACTTGGGAACTGATGAAGGATCAGCAATGAAACATGAACAAATGTGAATAAAACTCAGTAAGGAATACTTTAGAAGACTTAAATTAATCCTGAGAACAGCATTGACGTCTAGGAACAAGATCCAAGCTGTAAATCAATTTGCTCTTCCTGTCCTAATGTACAGTTTTGGAGTGATTGACTGGCCCCAAAAAGTGTTGGATAGATTAGATATTAAAACAAGAAGGATGTTTCATGCTCACCAAATGATTTATAAAAATCAGTGTATACCAAGATTATATATTCCCCGTCCCGAAGGAGGGATGGGCCTCCTTGAAATTGATTACATGTACAGATCTGCAATTGTGGGACTTCACACAAATCTACTGATCTCACAAGATCCAAATGTAGTGAAAGTTTTGAAACATGAGGAGAATAAATCTAAGATGACTTCTCTGCTTAATGTATGCAGAAGCATATCGACGTCAAGCAGGAATGGAAATCAAACCAGAAGTAGATAAAAACCAGGCAGCAACTGAATGTGCCAAAAAACAAAAGAAAGAATGTAAGGTGAAAGACCAGATGAGAAGGCAAAAAATGTGGAAAAAAACATATATATAGTTACAAGTATAGAAAACTTCTGGAAGAGCCTCATGTTGATCAAGAGCAATAGTTAAGGAGAGGTGAATTCAAACCAAGAAATGAAAGTTAATATTGGCAGCCCAAGATAGTGGGCTATGTACACACTGGTTTACAAAGTCCATTGAACATGTGGGAGAAACAGACAAATGTAGGATATGTAAAACAGAATTGGAAACAGTCACACACTTTGTTGTTAGTTGTGACACACTGTTGGCAGAAGGACTATATACTGAAAGGCATAATAATGTGGCGAGACTGTGGCACTGGGGATGGGGAAACATTATGGTATCGAAGTTGCTGAAAAACACTGGAAACATGAGCCACAAACCATCATAAAAAATGATGAAGTTTATATCACATGGGATCACCCATTATCAACAGTTCAAAAGATAGTTGCTAGAAAACTGGATACAGTGGTCCAGGAAAAGACGACAAAAGTAGCATTGATCATTGAAATCGCCACACCCAGTGACTATAGTGTCTTACATACAGAGACACAAAGTCATAAAATACCAGGATCTGCAGGCAGAAATGAGAGCAATGTGGAAGAAAGTTACCCAGACAGTTCCAACAGTAGTAGGAGCAACAGTCTTATAAAAAAGAATTTACAATCGTATTTAGATATGTTACCAATCCCTGTAACCCCATACGAATTGCAGGAGTCATTACTGAGCACGTTGTGGGTGCTGCGAAGAGCATTTTTGGCTGACATCAAAGATTGAAGCAATACTAATTTTATGAACTTTAATCATACTTTGACTTAGGAATGGGGTCCATTCCTGTCATGATATTAGAAACCCAACGTATTTGGAGAAATTATAAAAAGCTTTACTCCATATAAGCTGGACCATGATAAGACACATTTGTTCTCCCTAATCATTATGTAGGAGTATGTCATTCTTTTGTCCATGTTTATTACTGGGGATCGTCCAGACACATATCCCTGCTTGGAGAATTTCAGGGACAAAGATTTTTCCACAAGAAATATATATAACTAATCTCCTGACATGGTAACGCAATGCTCACAATGGGAACATCAGCTTATTACAATATGCATTGGGTATGCACATGCAGACTCTCATGCAGTTCCCTTCAGATGACTTACATTTAATGATATGAAGTACTAACACAGTGCCAGAAAATGAACTTCCACATATCTACTTCTACATGGCACTATGATCCATTCTGTCTCAGAAGACCTACGCACCTATCCACTGGTCATAGAAATGTGCCACCCATGTATACTGAAACTAGATTGATATTATTGACAGTCCTCTCCTTCTGCTGACTGTGCACTTGCTGAGTAATCATTTCATCACACTTGCACTCATAATCTACAGTTCAGTGACCACCTAACCATGAAGATAAGAAAGAGTTATGCTGGTCATCAGCATTACTGGGGGCATTTTATGCTGCATTATGAGATACCTGAAAGGAGGTCAGGCAAAGTGACACTCAACATCTAAATTATGATTGTTAGTCTTCTGAGCAACCCACACATTTGGAACAACATGTATGATATGTGTCTTATGCAGACTAAATTAATATATTTAAAGCCCATCAGTTCACGTTCAATTTTTGAAGACGTGTAGAATTATGTCAGATAGTCATCAAAAACACAGCTGCATGTATGTCCTGAAAAAGTATGTCCTTTCTGCAGATAAATTTATTTTCTTGTTCTCTCAGCTCTTGTTACATACTGTCACATTACTTGTCTTTGCGAACTAGTTCATTTAATATGGTACTAATTCTTTATGAAGGGCTGGAAACTTTTGTGTAGCTTCAGCACCTTAACCTTCCTCGCTGTAGAATCTAACAACCACAAAAAATAACTTCCTATTACAAACTAATAAAGGTATTGCATGTATATGTTATAGAGCATATTAGAATGCAAGTGAGAAAGAAAACCAGTGCAAAATATTAATTTAGTATTTTCACATCTTCCTTTGTCTTCTTGTACGACTGACCTTCCAAAGATGGATAACAAACGTCTTTCCATGCCTTCTTCCTTTCTGCCATGTAGACAAAAATGGCCTTCTCTACTATTTTATGTTTGCTATCATGCCTTTCTGATGTGCTTTACTCTTCTTTATAAACACAAGGAAAAAGATCTTCTCCACTAATTCTGCAACTTACCCTTTCAAAAAATGATGTTCATTGAATTCATGGAATTATGTTTACTTCCCTCTTCAGATTTTATGTTATTTCTGGGTTAATTATTCAGTCTTTCTTCATTGTGGTGCAGTGTTAAGTTGATTTAACTTAATCCCCTGAAGTCCCACTACTTTAAACATACATATTGTAGAAAGCACATAATAGGGCAAAGGACAAATTCCTTTACTCCACTGTCTCCAAATCTTGGAAAACACAATTTACTCCATCACTTTTCAGTATAAGTGTGTCATATTTAGTTCGCTAACAACACTACAGAGCAAAAAAAAAAAAAAAATTGGAAGCTTTTATTCTATAATTTTGGATGGCACTGAATAATGCATCAGTCATATCTTTTGTATCACTAATGCTTACTTTAAGTATTAGGCTCCTCAATATAATGCTTGTGCACTCAGCAATAAATTCCAGACATAAACCCTCAAACAGAACTGTACCGTATAGTACCTATTGAATAGACAGCGATCACCTCCAGGTAACGACTAAGAAGGGGCAGTAGTGTCTGCAGTCTTTCTGAATAGCTCAGTTTTCAACCATGTGATTTGTCTGGTAAGGAATCATTGCACCTTTAAAACTACAAAACTGACATATGCAGTGATAGAATGACTCAAGATAGTAACTAGATATGCCTTTTCGAATACTACAGATTATTCATTCCTTAGTTTGATAGATACAGAATAGTTAATGTTTAAAATGTTATGTTGCTGAATATTGCCCCTAGATCTTTACTAATGGTGGCAGTTTCTTGTGATTTACCCATTTATTTTGAAATTATAATTTATATATTTTTTATTAAGTTTCAAAATGCATCATTTATTCACATTAAAAGGTGAGGTCATTGCTAATGCAACAGATGTATATTTTTATAAAGCTTCATTGAGAACCTCACTTTCTTCTTCTGAAGCATTTATGTTACCCATTTTGCAATCATCAACATATTTGGTAATCCATAACTTATTTATTTAACACATGCCCATTTTTACATGCTAAGCTTTATATCACTTCAGTCTTCTTTGTGAATAACTAAGTAATTTGTTTATCACATCCAGTCATACCTCTTAACTATACCTAATTATGAGTAACAGTGATCATTTTGAGTCTTTAAAATTCTATATTCTGTACTGTTTCACATTTGAAAGGACCTGAGACACATTCAGTTTTAAAACGTTTTAAATATGTATCCATGGTAGATAATACTGAGTCATAATAATTCAAAAGTAGAACATTTGAGAGTATGACTTAACACTTATTACCTATGCTGTGAGCTTCCTAATTCAAATTTCTAGTACATTTTCAGTTGCTGTTCCACATGTTGTCCCTTTTTTCCACATTATGAGAAATATCGTTCCATACTGTGGTGACAAAAGGTTGATAGCTTATTTATCCTGCTTTTGTTCTCTTTGTATATTCACTGTAAAATAAATACTATGTGTATATATTTGCATGATATTTTGTTTAACATTTCCAGTTTTTGTCTATTTTGTATATGCTGAAATGCATTATGTTCTCTATTTTGGTCATTTTGTTTCAAGTCATACTTGAAAAGGGTCTTTAGACCAATGCACTTACATTTTAAAAATGCTAAATAAATAAATGCATTCATACATTTTCTACTTTTATGCCTGAGAAGAGTAGTTCAAAACCAAGTGTCTCCAGTGCAGATCTCTGTAGGACACCATTTGTTACCTCTGTTGGGATAGATAGGTAACACCTACCTTCACCGGCTGTGTTCTGTTGTTTACCCAGTGTTTATTCACCAAAGAGTGTATGACTTCACTTTTAATGCTATTAATTTATCATTTATTCCTATACATGAGATAGTGTTGACCTCCTTAGCCCAGTCAAAATGAGGAGTGTGCACTATCAGCCTTTATCAACTGGTCAAAGAATTCCTAAGATTCAAAAGTCAAGAGCTCCCCCTAACAAAAGAATACCACTCCATATCACACAAAAGCAGGCATCCAGTGTCATTCTGGACTAGATCCAGTATGACTTTGTTCATGATTTTACATGAAATAGTGATCAGGCTGATCGGTCTAAAATTGTTTGGGTCTGATGTGCTTCCCCTTTTGAAGTGGCACCAATGCAGTCAGTTAGTAGAGGTGAAGGATATGTCCACATCTTAACATTTTATTTAGCACAATTTATATGTATTTTGTTAGGTTTTCATTGACTCTTTGTAGAAAAAAAAACATTATATGGCATTAGCCATTAGGAATCAAACTAAAGCTGTTTGCATGGCAGATAAAAATTCTACCAGTGAACTCCCTATGTGTATACAACTGAATAATTGCTTGACTGATTCCTTTATTAAATGATTGGGAATTCTATTTCTATAACTTGAGTCGGGATTCAAAGCGTACATGCAACAAAGCATACTTTTGCATTATTAAGAGAGGCAGAATTTCTGAGACCTTAACATATCACCATAAATGAAACTTGTAGTGTTTCTTTGTATTACTGGAAATGGGGGGGCACCTACCAAATTTGTCTTCTCAGCATGAGACTGTCATGGGGCATTGTGGGAGACTTGCCTACCAGTCAAGGATTGCTCACTGATGGAAATTTCATCTTGTTTATTTTACCTCACTGATTTGAAACCAGGAGAATAGACTGTACCCCCAAAATTACTGTCAGTGCAATTTCAATGTTCAGAGACACTGATTTACTGGCTGTGGTGTTTTCTTCTTCTTCTGAAACTGTGCAACCATGAATTCAGTGAGTTTAAGTAAATAGGGTGTTGGACTACAGAAAGGGGATCCCCTCTACCCAAGAAAGCATTTATTAACTTATTTATTTGTCTGTCTGTCGGCTATCTATCTGTCTATTTTTTTTTGGTTGATTAGTTGAAATTGGAGAGTTTCATCTTGGTCAAGATAAGACTTCATGCAACTGAGTGGAACCACACCGAGATTCGGTACAGAATATCCAGTGCAGAATGAGATGCTACATATCCAGGTAGTTAATCTGGCAGTCAAACCACTGTAATATAAATTTATTCTTTCAAACCCCAGTAGTACATTTCCGTGACCCAAATTACAAGTCTTTGCCCATTTAAGCTTTTGTAGTCCATGGCCAACTTTATCTTTGACATGGCAGACATGTTTTCACACTCCCTAACCATTAATGTTTCAGCAAATGCTGCAGGGGTGACCCTAAACCTACAGAAATCTCAATGCACATGGCCAAGTCTTAGTTAGATACAGTACAGATAAACCATACCGCCAACTGCTATCGTTGTTCAGAATGTGAAAATGTCAAAAGGTTTCTTGTGCATCATGAGCTATGTGAAACCCTCACTGGGATCCTAGTAGAGTGTCACTTTAATTAAGGTAATGATTAAATATTTGACTGCAAAATGTGTGGCATAAAAACCCTCAGTTCTTTTTCTGTAAATCAAAACTTATTGTCAAAGTATGCTTAAAAATGCATTTTACAACAATAATGCAAATAGTAACAGCCCCAAGCCAGAGAAGGCAGTTAAAGCAACAAAGCAACAAAGGATTATCACGCATTTTGTAGTTCTCATTCAAGGATATGTTTCTTACAAAATCATGTTTTATGCTGCGAGCAGACAGACTGGCCTTGGTTGTGTTCATTTCTAGACACAGACAAAAAGGAGATGTTGCTAAGTGGTTCCAACGTTATTGGGAATATACCTTTCCAGATACATTTATCTCTGTTGTTTATGTATGTACATGGCTATGCAAATTTATACAGGTAACTGAAATACATCACCTTCTGACACTGTAGACCAAGCATAGGTTTTATTTTAATAAGCAAGTGACATGTAGATGATGTCTTGTGAAGCAGAACCTACTAATATGAGACCATATATGTTCATGGCTATGTATGGCTTATATTTCTATAAAGCCTCATACAGAACTGAAGAATGCCAGCTGTTCGCAGTGCAAACTGGGGAAGGACGCGTCATTACTTTCCATGTGCATACAAGAGAATACTTGACCTCAATATGGACCCTCTACAGAAGAGACGAGAAGAAGAAAGAAAGGTGGAGTACATGATAAAAGCCTTCAAGCACCTTAGCAGAGTAAACAGTATCCAAGTGGAAAGCATTCCTCAAAAATGACATCCATAAAAAAGCAAAGGTTACACTCTAAAACTCAAGTGGAAATAGTATGAGTGAAAATGAGAAATCTGTTTTCTCAGAATGGTTGGTGATTCTCTATACTGTCTTCTAAAAAACTTTAATTAGGGAATTCAACAATAAACAGGCATGGTGTGTCCAGATGAAAAGGTTTAAAACTTAATCTAAGGCTGGTTATAGAATTTATAACTTGGCACATTACAGTATGACCATAGAAAGCAGACTAAACAGTTCTTATTGGCTCATATTTTCTGTGTTTTTCTTTGAGACTGAGTGAAGGTGTGTGTGTGTTGGGGGGAGAGGTTGTGTGTGTGTATCTGTAAGAGCTTAAATGTTTATATTTCCATGCAAGTATGTGTGTGTGTGTGTGTGTGCGCGCGCGTGTGTGTGTGTGTGTGTGTGTGTGTGTGTGTGTGTGTGTGTGTTTAAGAACTTAAATGTTTATATTTGCATGCAAGTGTGTGTGTGTGTGTGTGTGTGTGTGTGTGTGTGTGTGTGTGTGTGTGTGTGTGTGTGTGTGTGTGTGTGTAAAAGCTTAAATGTTTATATTTCCATGCAAGTATGTGCTTGTGTGTGTGTGTGTGTGTGTGTGTGTGTGTGTGTGTGTGTGTGTGTGTGTGTGTGTGTGTGTGTGTGTGTGTACACGTGCACATGTGTATGCATAATATATGGGTTTTCCATGGGTATGGCATGTTTATGTAATTTCTTTTCAAGCAGTTCCGATCCTTTTTATTTTTGGTGTTTTACAGTAAGTTTGGACAAGAATTGCATCATCATTTAGTTTGCATGACTGGTGCAGCTCAAGGGTCTGTACATGCCTGCAATGAGAATCTCTGTGTATGGCTATATGTGTGTTTATATACATGTCTATGCATTGATGAAGAAATTAGAAAGTTCTAATGCTTGATGCAAAAGAACCAAACGTTCTGCTGTTGTCTGTAGGTCACATCAGCCAAGCACAGATTGCTGATAGTATCAGCTACAAAGTGTAACTAACAACTTACTTCACATACTCTGGTAATCTGTGCATAGAATTCTGACTCAGTGGTATCTAAAGTCAGCGTTTGTCACGTGTTAATTAACCCCAGGTCAACATTCAAAAAAGGATGTCAGGAACTTGGCACACCCATACAATTACCAATCTGCAAATAAATCCTGGAAAGGGAAAGAATGTAGCCATGGAAACTACTGATCTCCGAAACTACATTTAGTGAGTGTGTGTGTGTGTGTGTGTGGGTGGGGGTGGGGGTGGGGGGCAGAATAAAAATAATAATATTGAAATAGTATTCATGATAACCACAGCAAACTGGAAGGCCTTGTGCTAAGGCTTAATGTTTTGTACTTAAGAAATAAAGTTATGAGCTGCTCATATGCTTCATACTGTAGTCCTGGGTTTGAGTCCCCCGGTATCCATTTATCTACCATGTGACTCCACTGAATTCTCCTGACAAGGTCAAAGAGCTGCCTGTGAAAAGAGACACATTCACAGGAAAGTCTTTGCTGGTATTAAAACATAGAGTACAATTTAAATTAAAGTAAATCTGTTGTGCAAAAATGAGAGAAACAATTTAAACCATTATATTTCAGGATAGCTGACTCAAGTGATAAAGGATGATTTTTTAAATTACTTGCATGCCTCACTCATCTCATGCAGGTTATGCTTTTCCACTTTCCTTTATTATATAATTCTGAGGCTCCAGCTAGAAATACTCTGTAACTTCTTTCTGCATAACATAATTCTAAGGCTATTCCTAGAAATAAGCCTTTCCTCAGCTGAAATAAAAAACTTCCCTAAGTTAAGGTTACTGCACTTGGACTCAGAAACTCAGAGATGTTGAGCATAGCCTCTAACAGCTTGGACCCAGGGCAGCTGCCCCCTTAGCCCTATCTTTACTTCACTATTGGGTTACATCACTCAACAGATGTATTTTGAATGACATCTTACAACAAATTCATATCTGGGAAACCTATGATTGGTTGCATTCTGCTTTGTTTGGTATTGTAACATCAGATCTGAAAGATCTGTTCTTTGTCAGTGATTCAGTGATCTTTTAATAAGTTGGTATCAGCTAGGTTGAAGATTGCATCAATGCTTGTGATTTGCTGGGGAAGGAGAAGAGGGTGAACTGAGTTTTGAGATATGTATATATATATATATATATATATTTTTTTTTCAATTTCTCCTTTTTCTCTGAGTTGGTGTAACCTCCAAGTTATTTTATATATATATATGTTTTTGCATTTTGTAGCCTTTTTGATTGTTGTTTTGAACTTGTGACCTCTCAAGGTGTATGTGTTTATTAAAAGACATGATTATTTATAATGGCAGTTTAGACAGAGGGTAAATATCACATGGCACCTATCAATAAAAAAACTAGAGAAGATTGACAGTGTTCTGGTTAAATTTGCCATATTTAGAATGAACACCCCCCCTCAGTTCCCTAAAGAAAAAGTGCCATAGGCGCCCGCTTCAGTTCTCTAATGAAAGAAGGCTTTTGGCTCAGCACTAAGTGGCTAGTCCAAAAAGTGGAACAGATAAGTAATCAGAATTACAGACTAATATTTGACATTTTATGTATAAGCAAAACTATACAGCAGTAGTTGCAGTATGAGGATCACTAACACAAATAAACAGTGTTTTTGCCTTAATTTCTGTAGTCCTAAACGGCAACAGTATAACTGCCTAACCCATTAAAACACACACACACACACACACACACACACACACACACATATCACTAGACCATTCGGAAATAAAATAATGGTTTCTGGGTGATTAATTCCAATTTTCTGTATTGACAATGACAACTGATTAAATAGTTAATAATTGTAGTAAGTCTTTAGTGGTTACAAAAATAAGCTAAAATTACAGTTCAAATATTCTGCAATATCAGCAGCGATTTTTACATGTAATTACTAACATTACAGCTTAGTGAAGTATCTGCCATGAGGTAAAACCATAAAAGTTTATAGTGTATGAACCACACTCGTTAAGGCTGGAATTCGGCCAACATCTGTGCTGTACTGACTAAACTGTGACGGCAATTAATAACTTTCTATGCAGGCAGCCCAGTACAGCTACCATAATGACATCTCTTCTGCTGAAATCTGAGCATGTGCAAGTTGGCAATGGGCTGTTTGTATCATAGCTGTTGAAAAATCTTGTAAGAGGAAAGTTACCAAGAGGACAAACATGAATAACTAATGATAAGCTTCTTCTGTGAACATTTGGTCCATATATTACAAAAGTAATGTGAGGTGCTATGGCATTAACAGCATTTATAATAACTAACAATTCTCTATTCTGCCAAGTGACTTTTATGATCTCTCAGGTTTTGATGTTGACATCATTTTTGACCCCCGCAGTACTCTGAGATGATAACTACTTGATTATTATAGTGACCCATACATTATTTTTATAGTACCTTTAGCTGGGAAAACATGTCTAAATTCAGACATTTAAATAACAGAATTATAATTCAGCTTTAAAAAGTGCTACTAAATAGAGCTGCAAATGGGTTAATTGAGTCTGGGCGAGCTTGTCCCTGGCAAAAAATCTTTTTTGTGTTTTACAACCATGAGACTTTCAACTTTTTGACTACCCGCCCCCAACATTTTAGATGTGTTGGGTTTGAAAAATTAAATGTTGATTAAACAAAGTGTGATTATTCATAGTACATCCCCCAAGAAAATTATGAACAGGTGAGAGAATGTCTGTCATAAATGCCAGGTGAGCTGTTATATAATGGTGTGATAAAAAACATGTGTTTTGTATACAGCGCAGATATTTAAGCAATAACCCATGGATGGGTGTGGTAATGCTGGATTTACCCATGGTTGGTGTGGTTTGGTCACGACGGCTTCACCCTCATGACCAAACAAAGGAAACTGTGGCTAAATCCAGCATTGACCACACCCAGCAGTGGGTTATTGCTATTATACAATGACATTATTTAAGAAAAAAAATACTTACTCTTCTTAAATAATGTTTTTGTATAATGACTCCATGCTACCCTTCCGCAGGTATCCTGGGCCATTTCTGATGTACAGCGCATGCGTAAGGATCGTGTTTCCATGCTGACGCAGTACATCAGTGCTGTGCAGAGGTAGCAATGGAGAAAGGAAGCTCTCTGTTGCTTTTTTAAGCTATCTCACTATGTCAAACTAGTTTCACATAGCAAGATTAAAGCAACGGAGATCTTCCTTTCTCTGTTGCAACCTCTGGACAAGAAAAAAAAATCAGGGGATATACTAACGGAAAAAGTCTGGGTGACCGGACCTTTTTCCATTAGTATGTTCTCGGATTTGCAATGGGCACGCTGGTTGGGCTGGCCTATCAGCATGCTCATTTTTGAATGTTTAGGGCCAGTCATTGTATAATTGCTGTTTACTAATCTCACATCATTAAGCCAAAGTGGTACAGTGGTAGCGTTGCTGCCTCACAGCAAGAAGTTTTCCTGTTCGATTCTCAGCTGGAGTGCCTTCTGTTTGGAGTCTGCATGTCCTCCCCACGGTCAAGTGGCCTCCAAAAGACATGCGTGAATGGGCGTGCCTTCACTGAAGGTTGGGCATCGGGCTGGCAACTCGGCACCATAAAAATCTACTGCCAATCATTAGCAGACTCGAGTTCCGCTGTGGCAACCCCTAACTGGGAAAAGCCGAAACGACAAACAGAAAGACTAATCTCACATCATCAAACATTAAACTACACACTTGGTCCATCATTATAAGTTTATCTACATTCTTATTTTATTTAATCTTCTAAAATTCCCTTAAACTTGCCATATTTTCATTACTACTATACAGCTACAAATTAATATAAAAGTTCAAATACTGCACATACAAAACCCAAACGAGTACACAACTGCAAACAGCCCTAGCTCACCTAAAACAACTTCCAAAGCCAAATTGAAATTAATATAAAAAAATTAAAAGAACAATACAAAGTAGAACACAGACTACAAGGGTATAGTCAGGGAAACAATTAAAGAGCTAAGCACAATTGATACAGATCATTAACTGGTTAACTGACTCACTCAGAGCATAAAACAGACAGGCAGAGGCTGAAGGAATCAAACCCTGGGCTACAGGAAGCAATATGTTACCTTAATAGTCTCTGTTAACTGCCGTACAGAAGCTCAGTGACTGGCAGACAAGAATGAACCCACACCCTAAGGTTCTGAGGCAGATATCTCACCACTTCATGCTTCATTTATGAAAAATCTGAGCAATGCAGCCTAAGTCCTATTCAGTAAATAGTTAATCACAGGCCAATGAATTCAGCTGCAGACACAACTGTAACATAAATACACAGACACAGACACACATGCACACACACAGTGATGAATTGTCTTGCATTGTATAATAAGAGAACTCATTTTATGACAAGTGGTGTCACTTGCTTTGAAATTCAATCCTAAATTATATAGTGCAAGATATTTCATATATTTCACACCATACCCTACATATATGGATACCTATCTATCTATCTATCTATCTATCTATCTATCTATCTATCTATCTATCTATCTATCTGTCTGTCTGTCTATCTATCTATCTATCTATCTATCTATCTATCTATCTATCTATCTATCTATCTATCTATCTATCTGTCTGTCTGTCTGTCTGTCTATCTTTCTATCTGTCTGTCCTATCTATCTATCTATCTATCTATCTATCTATCTATCTATCTATCTATCTATCTATCTATCTATCTATCTATCTATCTATCTATCTATCTATTGAGCTAGCTATCTATCTGTCTGTCTGTCTATCTATCTATCTATCTATCTATCTATCTATCTATCTATCTATCTGTCTGTCTGTCTGTCTGTCTGTCTGTCTGTCTATCTAGCTATCTGTCTGTCTGTCTGTCTGTCTGTCTATCTATCTATCTATCTATCTATCTATCTATCTATCTATCTATCTGTCTGTCTGTCTATCTATCTATCTGTCTGTCTGTCTGTCTGTCTGTCTGTCTGTCTATCTATCTATCTATCTATCTATCTATCTGTCTGTCTGTCTGTCTATATATCTATCTATCTATCTATCTATCTATCTATCTATCTATCTGTCTGTCTGTCTGTCTGTCTGTCTATCTATCTAGCTGTCTGTCTGTCTATCTATCTATCTATCTATCTATCTATCTATCTATCTATCTATCTATCTGTCTGTCTGCCTATCTATCTATCTATCTATCTATCTATCTATCTATCTGTCTGTCTGTCTGTCTGTCTGTCTGTCTATCTATCTATCTATCTATCTATCTATCTATCTATCTATCTATCTATCTTTAGCATGCACTGGTTCTGCTCTCTAGCTTCTTCCCAATTGGCTGCCTCTGGTGTACCTACTGCAAGTGTTGGCCAGAGGGAGTATCTTTCATAGTGCTCAAACAACTTCAATTATCTACTCTAAATCAAGAAGGACAGCAGCTCAATTTCAAGAATCTTCAGGACTGTTAAGCATCTCACCCTATCAGAGAGAAGTGAACCAGCTTTTATTAATTATTTATATTTTATTCTCCTGCTTTCAGACACTATTCATTGCTCACAACAGGAGGCAAGGCAGGGGACATAGTGCTACCAGGAGGTGAGGCAGGGGACATAGTGTTACCAGGAGGTGAGGCAGGGCACATAGTGTTACCAGGAGGTGAGGCAGGGCACATAGTGTTACCAGGAGGTGAGGCAGGGGACATAGTGTTACCAGGAGGTGAGGCAGGGCACATAGTGTTACCAGGAGGTGTGGCAGGGGACATAGTGTTACCAGGAGGTGAGGCAGGGGACATAGTGTTACCAGGAGATGAGGCAGGGCACATAGTGTTACCAAGAGGTGAGGCAGGGGACATAGTGTTACCAGGAGGTGTGGCAGGGGACATAGTGTTACCAGGAGGTGTGGCAGGGGACATAGTGTTACCAGGAGGTGAGGCAGGGCACATAGTGTTACCAGGAGGTGAGGCAGGGCACATAGTGTTACCAGGAGGTGAGGCAGGGCACATAGTGTTACCAGGAGGTGTGGCAGGGGACATAGTGTTACCAGGAGGTGTGGCAGGGGACATAGTGTTACCTGGAGGTGAGGCAGGGGACATAGTGTTACCAGGAGGTGAGGCAGGGGACATGGCATTACCAGGAGGTGAGGCAGGGGACATAGTCTTACCAGTAGGTGAGGCAGGGGACATAGTGTTACCAGGAGGTGAGGTAGCGGACATAGTGTTACCAGGAGGTGAGGCAGGGGACACAGTGTTACCAGGAGGTGAGGCAGGGGACATAGTGTTACCAGGAGGTGAGGCAGGGCACATAGTGTTACCAGGAGGTGTGGCAGGGGACATAGTGTTACCAGGAGGTGAGGCAGGGGACCTAGTGTTACCAGGAGGTGAGGCAGGGGACCTAGTTTTACCAGGAGGTGAAGCAGGGGATATAGTGTTACCAGGAGGTGAGGCAGGGGACATAGTGTTACCAGGAGGTGAGGCAGGGGACATAGTGTTACCAGGAGGACAGGAGGAGAGGCAGGGGACATGGTGTTACCAGGAGGTGAGGCAGGGGACATAGTGTTACCAGGAGGTGAGGCAGGGGACATAGTATTACCAGTAAAGTAAGAGCTTCATCTTAACATTCAGCTCTCAATTTAGCACTCCATTCCAGAAAATGCCTCTGGTACTGCTGCCACTGCACATATGTGTGGCGGTTTACTATCATTATTTTGAATGGTTAAACCGAAACCAAACATTTTGAGCGTACACAATGTCGCCCCAAATGATCAACATATTTGAGTCGACATTGTCACTGAAAATGTGATGTGATAGCCATATAGGAGGCGTCTATATCATGTTATCAAAATCTTACTACATCAAATCACTAAGTTCAACCTCTAGTGATCGATGTAGTAAAACATCGAATAACGCTTAAAAACAAAAAGCAAACAAAAATAAAAACTAACTAGCATAGGCAAGGGGGCAAGCCCCCCTGCACCCCCCACACCCCCTCTACTTAAATATTCCAACTCCGAGACTGCACTACATTGAGGTAAATGGAAATCTCCCCCTACGGAAATTTCCGTTTACCTGCACGATGTTCTGTGCTTTTGATGTTGTGGTGCTGACAATATCAGCCTTGATATTGTCAGCTTTCGATATCTTGAAGTAGACCCGTATAGGAGCTGATGTAAATCAAACTTCTATACAACATATCATGTTTTTGCAGGGGGCCAAGCCCCCCTGCACCCCCCACACCCCCTGCTACTAATATATTCCAACTCTGAGATTGCACTGCAGTCGGGATATGGATGAATTTCCAATCCCCACTGTACCGTGATCTCATACATATAGTCAAACACACTTATGAGAATGTACTACTGCATTAGCATAAGTGTGTTCGACTACCCAATACACTTTTCATTTTGCGAACGACATTCTGATTTTCGGCCACATAACTGCCGACAGAATGTTGTTCGCACAAATGATAGTAAACCATGTGTGTCAGGTCCCCCAGTCCTCAATACCCCGACAATATATTTAATTTTCTCCATCTGGAATAGCTACTCCCATCTCACCTGCAGAGAATATTTTCTCCTTTGCTCATTAGGTGCTGGCTTTCATTCTAGTCACATAGCAGTGAATAACTGTAGTGCATGTTTGAGACCATAGTTACTTGAGGATAAGAGAGCAAAACTGATTGCACATGGTAAAGATGCAACCCTCATGTCCCCCAAATGTATACTCTCTTCACCTCAGCTGCACTTTGAAATTATGTCTTGAAGATTTTGAAATCATGTCCATGAAAATCTCAAACAGGAGGGGAGACATGGATCCTGGTAAAGGTCCTACATTTACAATTCTTGTACTTTAGTAACACTGATATTATGGATGCAACTCCTGCTCTACAATTATGTGCACTGTATGGCATGCAATGTTACTCCTGGGACACTGTATTAATGCAACATTACTCCTGGGACCCTGTACTAATGCAACATTATTCCTGGAAACCTGTATTAATGTAGCATTACTCCTGGGTCCCTGTACTAATGTAACATTATGCCTGGGACCCAGTACTGATGCAGCATTATTCCTGGAACCCTATACTAATGCAACATTATTCCTGGGACCCTGTACTAATGCAATATTACTCCTGGAACCCTGTACTAATGCAACATTACTCCTGGGACCCTGTACTAATGCACCATTACTCCTGGGACCCTGTACTAATGCAACATTACTCCTGGAACCTGTACCAATGCAACATTACACCAGTGACCCTGTACTAATGCACCATTACTCCTGGGACCCTGTACTAATGCAACATTACTCCTGGGACCCTGTACTAATGCAACAAACTGGGACCCTATACTAATGCAGCATTACTCCTGGGACCCTGTACTAATGCAATATTACTCCTGGAACCTGTACCAATGCAACATTACACCAGTGACCCTGTACTAATGCACCATTACTCCTGGGACCCTGTACTAATGCAACATTACTCCTGGGACCCTGTACTAATGCAACAAACTGGGACCCTATACTAATGCAGCATTACTCCTGGGACCCTGTACTAATGCAATATTACTCCTGGAACCTGTACCAATGCAACATTACACCAGTGACCCTGTACTAATGCACCATTACTCCTGGGACCCTGTACTAATGCAACATTACTCCTGGGACCCTGTACTAATGCAACAAACTGGGACCCTATACTAATGCAGCATTACTCCTGGGACCCTGTACTAATGTAACACCATCCATAATACAGCCATAGGTTCTTAGATAAGTACTAGGCAATCCGTTTCCAAACCATTACAAGTCAAGCTAAAACATACCATTCAAAAGTTCCCTTCAGCCTCTAGGATGGCAAGACAAAAATGGACGGGGGGGGGGTGATTAAAGACTGCCTATCCAGTTATCTAGGTTTACCTTGAAGGTGGCAAGGGGGATACTATTTTGCTTAACATGCAGTGGATGTTTGTTCCAGAGGTGAGGGATATGCTGGTGATATGAATCTGTCATGTCAACGTGTCTTGTGTATCTGTTGATAAAGTTTAATTTCTTCAAATGGACATTTGAGGTACCATTAATCTTTTAGTTGTGCATCTATGAGGTCTGTCTTGCTGAGTAAAATGTTAGTACAAATACTTTGCAAAAGGTACATTATATTCAAACTTGGGTGTGATGAGATATGAATAAATGACAATTAAGACTTCTTTGGATCTACATGAGATACCTTTGGGAATTAAATGAGCCAGATAGAAGGCTTTTTGGACTACCAAGGGACAAAGAATTATCAACAAAGAAATTGACTATAACATTTCAGAAAATATCTCATTGGAGGGGTGTCACCTGTATGGTATGTGAAAATGTTTTGGTTACCAAAATTAACTATGCTACATTTTTTTTGCATTTAATTTGAGACCATTCTTGCAGCAATTGTTAAATTGTCTCAAGTCTAATTTACAATCATCTGCAAACTTAGATGATACCAGTCTGATGGTAATGGTCTTATGCTTTCTTCAGATCTACAAGGCACATGTAGATTATATAGGAAAATGACCAGGACCACTGTAATACCCTAAGCCAGGAAAAGAGTTCATCAACAGTTCCACTTCTAGTTTGGAACTGGCATTGTTCTTCCTGACTCTAAGGTTCAACTATTAAACAAAGTTTAATTCATGATGCTGAAAGCTGATTTTTTGTAGATTGAGTGACAGTGGGGTAAGGGAATATGCCCTTATCCCCATAGTTGTACAATCTCAGAGTTAGTATATTTATACTTGCAGGGCTATGGGATGAAGAGGAGCTTGCCCTACAGCAAACACTTTTGCTTTATGTTTTATTATTAAAATTTGATAGTATGCATATTGAATTTCTGCACACACGCACACACACACACACGCACACACACACACACACACACACACACACACACACACACACACACACACACACACACACACACACACACACACAGATTCATATGTGTGTACTAGGCTAACTGTCTTTGTGAGCCATTTTAAGAATAGCCAATTTCTGTTCAAAAGATGAAACTCAAACTCTGTACCTTGCGCTTGTGAGGTAAAAACCTTAACCATTATACCAGCCCCCAATTCTTATATTTTATATATATATATATATATATATATATATATATATATATATATATATATATATATATTTATATATATATATATATATATATATATATATATATATATATATATATATATATCTATAGGTTCATAGGTAAATACTAGGCTTTTGGCCCTAGGGCCTACATAAGCTTAGCCAAACGGTATCCTGGCTTTCGCCACCCAAGAAAATTATTTTCCGGTGCCCCTGCCGAGCAGAGCCACAGAAGTGATCCCGGGGTGAATTTCCTATCTCCCATCCAATCATCAGGAGCTTTGTTTGATATAGATAGGTAGTTTGTTCCAGAGTATGGGAAGTCTCTGGGACAGGAATCTATCCCTCCAGCATGTTCTATTTATTGTGGTGACAAGGTTTAGGTCCCTAGAGCATGTATCTTGGAGGGAGTGGGATTTCTTAAGTGGAGCATGTCCAATAGCTCTGGATTTGACATAGCTTTGTATGTTAGGCAGAGATCGCCTCTGAGTAGGCAATATGCGACGGAGTAAAGCTGGAGTTTTTTGAGACAGTCTGCGTAGGGCATCTGTTTGAGGCCGGTAATCCTCTTTATGAGGTATTTCTGCGGCCTTTCCAATTGTTGTAGATGTCTTGTGACGTACATACCAAAAGGGGCATTGTACTCTATAATGGGTCTAATGAGTGATGAGTAGAGGGGAACAATGACCTCTTTTTTCCTTGATAAGAAACCTTTTGTGATGAGGTGTGTCACACAGAAGGATTTCCTGACTACTGTGGCAATGTGATTATCAAAGAAGAGACTACTGTCCACCTGTGTCCCAAGGTCTCTTATCACACTTTCAGTGTTAAGTAGCCTACCGCCTATGTGGTAGTTCATGGGTACAGAATTTTTACCAAAGGGATGACAATAAACTTTTTGGCACTGAGCTTGAAGCTATGGCTTTGACACCAGGCATCTGTCTCAGTGAGGCCCTTTTGTAGGATGTCCACATCGTTAGGAGTTTTGATTATGGCACCTAGTTTGCAGTCATCTGCGAAATTCATTAGCCAAAGACCTTCTGTGTTAGCCTGTACTTCAAAGAAGTAGATACCAAACAGGAGAGGACCCAGGACTCAACCCTGTGGACCTCCACTTGTCACTGGTCTGAAATTGGATTTGGAGTCTGTGACTTTCACATTGTGGGTTCTTTCAGTGAGCCAGTTGGCAACCCATCTTGTGACATAGGGATTTATACCTAGTTTAGTGAGTTTATCTATAATTCCAGAGTGGGGGATGGTGTCAAAAGCCTTGGCGTGATCTAGATAGGCTGTGTGAACCACCTTACCCTCATCTACGGCTTTACTGACTGCTTCAAAAAAGTCTATCAGGTTTAGGAGGCATGATCTGCCTTTTACAAACCCAAACTAGGTAGGGTCCAGAGTTTGGAGGTTACCAATGTCATTGTTTATAAGTTCCATGATGATACATTCCATAGCCTTGCAGAGCAGACTCATCAGGCTAATGGGGCGGTAGTTCCCGGGGTCTGTGGTGGCTCCCCCTTTGTGGAGTGGGATAACCGTTTCTGTGCACCATTCAGTGAGCACAAAGCCTAAGGTGAGGCTATGATTGAACATGGTACTTAGGTGGGGTGCCAGTTCATTCTGTAGTTCATGTAGAATGCAGCCTGGGATGTTGTCAGGTCCCATGGATGCTGTGTTCTTGGCTTTGGAAAGTGTATTTTTTACCTGTGCAGCCATGATTACAGGAAGTTTGCATTCTTCCAGTATAGAGATGGGCCCTTTAGGGGATGAGAGGGGGATTAAAGTTAGCACTGAACCTATATGCGAGGATGTTGACAATATCAGTTGGTTCTGTATATTTAGTGCCATTGTGCTGTAAATCAGAGCAGATCTGAGTGTTGCCATTGAGATTCTTGACATAGTTATAGAATGCTTTGTGGTTGTCTTTAGAATCAGTGGTAATGTTGTTTTCATAACTAGCTTTGGAGGATTTTATGAGGGATCTCTGCTTCTTACTGAGGCTGACCAGAGAGTTCCTCCAATCATGGGATTTTACTCTTTTTTTCAAAGGTTTCTTTCTTCTGTTGTAGAGTTTGTTTATGGCAGGGGACCACCAGACTGGCTTCCTTTTTTTGGAGGATAGCATCTTGGTTCTATTAGGGATTGCACGATCCATGCACTCGTGTAAGTGCTTATAAAGTGCATTTGTGTAGGATTCAGCAGTCGTATCTGTATTGTCCGTTAGCATGGGTGTCGTGAAGTTTGCCACTTCTGTCTTAAGAAGCGTGAAGTTGGCTTTGGAGAAATTTTTTTACGGTGGTTTCCTAATTGGGGGGGGGGGGGTAGGATGTGGATGTCTAGGGTGATTAGCTTGTGGTCGGATCTGACCAATGAGGAATTGACCTCTGGTGTGGAACACCGGTTGCCCATGAGTCCACTTTGTAATTTCGAAATACTGAAATCCCGAAATTCATTATTTTGAAAATCACAAAGCCGAAAACCCAAGCACAACTCACAAATGCGAAAACACACAACCGCGAAATTCGAAATCCTGACACTACGTCACTCATCCAGTACACACATAAACACAAAACACCCCCCCACAATCAAACAAATCTATCTAAACTACATATAAGCCCCCCTGCACCCCTCATGTGGGGGGCTGCAGCCCCCACATACCCCCACTTATATATTCTAACTCCGAGACCGCACAAATAGAAACACAAATGAAACTCACATACACACACACCTTACAGTTCCTCACACACACACACACACATCACAGTCACAACACACACTCACACACACTAAAGCCCCTAACCAACATACTTACACACAGAAACTTACCTAAATTAAACCCAAACATCCACACACTGCACCAGTGGAAATGGAAATTCAAAATCTCCATGATTCGGGATTTTGAATTTTGCGCTTCTGCCGGTTTTGGAACTTTGAGTACTTGGCTTTGTGATTTCAAAATACTGAATTTCGGGATTTCAGTATTTTGAAATTACAAAGTGGACCCATATATATATATATATATATATATATATATATATATATATATAAATCATATGTGTGCATACACACACACAGTCATATGTGTGTGTGTGTGTGTGTGTGTGTGTGTGTGTGTGTGTGTGTGTGTGTGTGTGTGTATATATATGTAGAACCATTTTTAACCCACTGGAGTCACAATCTCTTTACAGGAGCAAACTAAGAGCAATGACTGGTTAAGTGACTTGCTCAAGGTCCCACAGTAGGCAAATAGCAGAAAGAATTAAACATTGCACCTAAGCTCATAGCCTTAACCATCTGTGCCAACTTTTAGATACATACATACCAAAAGGTAAAAAGATCACACAGATAAACCATTCAGTAAAATGCATAAGAAAGATGAAGCCAAGATAGAGTTTTCACTCCATGATACCTTAAAACCTCCTGTACTGGAGGCCCACAGGATATATGCAAATGAACCCTTAAAGACATACCAGTGTTTTAGCTGCATAGCTTCTGAATGGCTCTAACTTTTTTTTTTTATTTTTTTAAGTGTTTATGTGAATATTCAGGCCAATAAAACCATACTCTATTAGTTGTAGATATGCCATGTTTCAGCCTTTTTCTGCCCACATCAGTAACAGCATAAATGCACTGTTTGGCCGTACTTTAGAAACGGAGAGCATGAAACCAAGCTTGATGTGCATAAACATTAGGGTTCCTGTGAAATATCTAAAAATAACATCCAAACCAAAGGGTAAAAAAAGTCACAGTGACAAACCATTCAGCGAAAACTGCAAGAAGGACTGAACCAACCTAGAACCCTTACTGTATAATACCATATATATATACGTGTATATATATATATATATATATATATATATATATATATGTATATGTATATATATATATATATGTATATATATATATATATATATATATATATATGTATATATATATATATATATATATATATATATATATATATATATATATATATATATATATATATATATATATATATGTATGTATATATATATATATATATATATATATATACACACACACACACACACACACACACACACATATATATATATATATATATATATATATATATATATATATATATACACACATATATATCTATATGTAGATATATATATATATATATATATACACACACATATATATCTATATGTAGATATATATATATATATATATATATATATATATATATATATATATATATATATCTATAGATCTACTTCAGTAGATTGAACTTTTACTAGTTTGAACCACATATGGCCGAGACCCTATGTTCAAACTAGTAAAAGTTTGAACACTGAATTAAAACCACATAAAACCAAAAAACACAAAACTAAACGTCTATAGCAGGGGGGGCTATGCACCCCCCCACATCCCCCTTACTTAAATATACCATCTCCAAGATCGCACTACATTGCAGAAATGGGAAATCTTCCCTTTCCGCTCTGTACGGAGATGTCCATTCAGTCAGATCGGATTTTCACAAGTTCGAACATATGGTCTCAGAGGTTTACACTGCCGGGTGGATAGCCCTGCTGTGGTTATAGCTCCTAACATGTCACTCTATAAATACCTATGCCTAATATTCTCACTTACTTGAAATTAGATCGTTCTAAATAAAACTTAAGTCTGAGCCCAACATGTAACTTAAAATATTTAAAACTGATTGCATATCTGCTACTCAAAGAAGTTAGACATTTAATATTTACAAGGCAAACATAACATTTTTTCTTCTGAAAGCATTTTATCTGGATTTAGTACTGTATAACTAGCAGTAAACAAAATTAGCTCCCCTGCAAAAACAGTTGCCATTGGTTTAGTCTGCTCCAGGGTACTCACTGGAGCATGTGCTGAACATATTAATATTTTTTCATTCAACATTTTGACATCAGTCTTCTGGGTGTCAGCACTGCGTCCATTCGAATGGGTGTCCAACCTCCTTATGTATATCTATATCTATATCTATATATCTATATCTATATCCGTCTATCTATATATATATATATATATATATATATATATATATATATATATATATATATAAATAGATATATAGATAGATATATATATACACACACATATAGATAGATGGTTTCCTTTTTTAGATATATTTATGATAACAACTTAGAAGACATACATTTACAATTCCTATGCCCTCAGCTGGAAATCAAGTATAATGCAGACTAATTTCAGAAGTAGTTTGTAATATTACATTTGCCTCCTGCTTATGAGATTATACATCAGTTATCATGGCAGTTCATAATAAAACATTTAAGGAATTATAATAGGATACTAGAACAAAGTACACTCAAGTTTGTCCCATTGCTGTCAAATAATCCAATATACATTTA